>NC_056444.1:51245250-51257750 GCF_018296145.1 Oncorhynchus tshawytscha | reverse complement strand
GACGGTGGGGTTAGACCAGTTGAGTGTGAAGAAGCATTTCCGCTTGAGGAAACAGTTGTCAAGGCACCAAAAGTTAGTGGGGAAACCTGGTAAGGTTAAGAGAAAATTAAATGTAAACAACGGTGATTATCATGCCTCATAGGGCGCTTCTTTCTCTTTGTCTGGTTTCTCTGTGGTTTCTTCTGTTTTTCCTTTCTCTTTGTCTGGTTTCTCTGTGGTTTCTTCTGTTTTTCCTTTCTCTTTGTCTGGTTTCTCTGTGGTTTCTTCTGTTTTTCCTTTCTCTTTGTCTGGTTTCTCTGTGGTTTCTTCTGTTTTTCCTTTCTCTTTGTCTGGTTTCTCTGTGGTTTCTTCTGTTTTTCCTTTCTCTTTGTCTGGTTTCTCTGTGGTTTCTTCTGTTTTTCCTTTCTCTTTGTCTGGTTTCTCTGTGGTTTCTTCTGTTTTTCCTTTCTCTTTGTCTGGTTTCTCTGTGGTTTCTTCTGTTTTTCCTTTCTCTTTGTCTAGTTTCTCTGTGGTTTCTTCTGTTTTTCCTTTCTCTTTGTCTGGTTTCTCTGTGGTTTCTTCTGTTTTTCCTTTCTCTTTGTCTGGTTTCTCTGTGGTTTCTTCTGTTTTTCCTTTCTCTTTGTCTGGTTTCTCTGTGGTTTCTTCTGTTTTTCCTTTCTCTTTGTCTGGTTTCTCTGTGGTTTCTTCTGTTTTTCCTTTCTCTTTGTCTGGTTTCTCTGTGGTTTCTTCTGTTTTTCCTTTCTCTTTGTCTGGTTTCTCTGTGGTTTCTTCTGTTTTTCCTTTCTCTTTGTCTGGTTTCTCTGTGGTTTCTTCTGTTTTTCCTTTCTCTTTTTATATGGAGGTACTAAGGGTAGGTTCTCTCAAACTTAATGGGGTAAGGGACAGGAATATGGTTTTAGAAGTAATATAACAGAAAAGGCTTAAAACAGATACGTCTTTCTGCAGGAGATACGTAGTGATGAGGCTAATGAGGTTGACTGGGGTATGTGCTGGGAGGGGCAGTATATACTCAGTCATGGTACCAATGTCAATGCTGGGGTGGGAATTTGGTTTTCCTCAGGGGGCTTAGGGGTGACTGTTTAATCAGCTAATGTTTTTGTTGTAAAAATAAAAATCAAGAAATGTATGCTCCTAATGAGGGTACAGAACATATTGCTGTATTTGATCAAATAAAGGAAACCTCAAGACAGTGTGACCAAGAGGGGCGCATGGTTTTAGGGGGGTACTGGAACTGTACAGTGGATTTGACTGTTGATCGCACTGCTGAAGAACCTCACCTGCGGTCAGAAATGTGTCTGTCTGGTCTATTAACTGAGTTTGAGCTTTCTGATGTGTGGAGAGAAAGAAAAGCAAAAGTTAGGCAGTAGACATGGCGAAAAGTCAATGAAGGTTGTGTCAGTGCAGCAAGGTTAGACAGCTTGTATGTATCTGATTACTACTGTAGTAGGGTTGGAAGTGTCACGTTCTGACCTTAGTTCTTTTGCTATGTCGTTGTTTTAGTATGGTCAGGGCGTGAGTTGGGTGGGTTGTCTATGTTCCTTTTTCTATGTGGTGTTTTTGTGTTTGGCCTGGTATGGTTCTCAATCAGAAGCAGGTGTCGTTAGTTGTCTCTGATTGAGAATCATACTTAGGTAGCCTTTTCCCACCTGTGTGTTGTGGGTGATTGTTTTCTGTCTATGTCACCAGACAGGACTGTTTCGTTTCGAGTCATTCTCTTTGTTATTTTTGTTTTAGTGTTCTGAGTGTAATAAATATCACCATGAACACGTACCACGCTGTGCATTGGTCCTCACCTTCTTCCACCACCGACGAGCGTTTCAGGAAGGTTAGACAGGTTGTATGTATCTGATCACTACTGTGGTAGGGTTGGAAGGTTAGACAGGTTGTATGTATCTGATCACTACTGTAGTAGGGTTGGAAGGTTAGACAGGTTGTATGTATCTGAGCACTACTGTAGTAGGGTTGGAAGGTTAGACAGGTTGTATGTATCTGAGCACTACTGTGGTAGGGTTGGAAGGTTAGACAGGTTGTATGTATCTGAGCACTACTGTAGTAGGGTTGGAAGGTTAGACAGGTTGTATGTATCTGAGCACTACTGTGGTAGGGTTGGAAGGTTAGACAGGTTGTATGTATCTGAGCACTACTGTAGTAGGGTTGGAAGGTTAGACAGGTTGTATGTATCTGATCACTACTGTGGTAGAGTTGGAAGGTTAGACAGGTTGTATGTATCTGAGCACTACTGTAGTAGGGTTGGAAGGTGTGATATTACTCCTGTGGGTTTCTCTGATCACCACATTGTTACTGTTGATATTCACTTGTCCTGTCCATGAAGGTCATCACCTTATTGGTATTTTAATGTTGAGTTATTACATGACGCCATGTTTTGTGAATAGTTTTTGTTGTTTTGGGAAAAATGGAGGGTTGTTAAATGGAGTCCTTGGGACAATGGTGAGAGGTTGGGAAGGCCCAAATACGTGTGTTCATCACCAGTATACTGCTCTGTCTAGTACTGAAGTTAAAGAGACTATCAGGGCCCTTGAACAAGACATCAAATCTATTGAATTGAGGTTGCTCACTCAGAATGACCCCGGACTAGTCATGAACTTACAGGACAAGAGACATGAACTGAGGTCGTTTTTTACATGAAAGAGTGAAGGGTGCCTTGATTAGGTCTCGTTTTGCTACCCTCAAGGATATGGATGCTATTAACGCTTAAAAAAAACCTGGGGCAGTCAACATTGCAACTCAAACAGATGGTCTGCCTTCGTCTCCCTGATGGGAAGGTGACCACAGACGACGGTGAGATGCGCCAACACGCTGTGGATTTCTACTCTGCCCTCTATAAGGCGGAGGATTGTGATCCTCTGTGTGCTGAACAGTTGCTACATGGACTTCTTCAATTGGGCCCCGAGCAGAGAGCTGCTTTGGCATTACTCTGCAGGAGCTGTCCACAGCAGTTATGCAGCTCTCATCAGGAGCCCCTGGCGTCAGTGGTTTACCATCTGAGTTCTATAAGCACTTTTGGGGGTTTATTGGGGGGGACTTTTGTGAAGTGGTGTGTGAATCTTTTCATGAGGGTTCTCTTCCTGTATCCTGTCAACGTGCTGTGCTTTCATTGTTTCCAAAAAAAGGGGGATTGGGCTCTTTTGAAAAACTGGCGACCTGTAGCATTGCTGTGTGCAGAATATAAAATGGTATCTAAGTGTCTCTCAAACAGGTATAAAGAGTATCTGGGTCTGTTGGTCCACAAGAACCAGTCGTACTGTATACCTGAGCTCTCTATTGTTGATCACTTGTTTCTAATAAGAGATGTTTTAGACATTTGTAAACTGTCTGATGTGAATGTGGGTTTGCTTTCTTTGGATCAGTAGAAGGCTTTAGGCTGTGTGGACCACCAGTACTTGTTCAAAACAATGAAAGCCTTTGGGTTTGAGGATGTTTTTTTTGGCTTGGATGAGTTTACTGTATGCTGGGGGCCTCATGTATGGTGAAGGTGGGGGTTGGTTTGAGCTGCCCCATCCCAGTACAAAGGGATATTAGGCAGCAATGCTCAATTTCGGGAAAGTTATATTGTCTGGTAATTGAACCAATGCTTTGTTTCTTAAGAGCGAGGCTTACTGGTTTCTCTGTGCCAGGGGTTATGAAGGGACCTACGATAGCACTGTCTTCGTATGCAGATGACCTGTCAGCTTTTGTTACAGGGGCTGAGGATGTTATGGTTCTCTCACGCTTAAAGGTGTATGAGGTGGCCTCCTCAGCTAGTGTCAATTGGGAAAAGAGTGAATCACTGTGAGCAGGTCAGCTTCAGACGGGGTCCACTCCATGGTTACCAGGGGCTTCAGTGGGGCAGAGATGGGATGAAGACATTGGTTTTTTTCCTAGGCTCCGATGTCTTTCAAAAAAAGAACTGGGAGGGTGTATTGGAGAAGGTGTGTGCCAGATTGTCGAGGTGGAAATGGGAGCAACCCCAGCTGTCTTATAGGGGAAAGGTGCTGGTAGCCAATAACCTAGCCGCCTCTACCCTGTGGTCTGATAGAAGAGCTTCAGAAGCATGTTCTACAGTGGCGGTTCTAGCTGGGTGGATACAGCCGACACATTGATGAGGAGAGCGGGCTGTTTGGCCTTAGACAAGCACCTTTTCCTCTTAAAGCTGGAGGGGGATGATTTGTCTGGCCTGACTCCATTCTATGAGTCTGTTATGCAGGCTTGGAGAGTTTTTGAAATGTCCCATAAAGCCGGGCACGCCACCAGGGATGTGGCTTTTTGAAGAGCCTCTGTTTTATAACACTGACATCCAGCTCCCTGCTGTGGATTCAGCCAGCCTACGTTCATGCCTGTTAGGTGTGGGGTGTACCAAGCTGGGTCATCTGATGCGGAGCAGGAGCAGATCGTTGGAGGCGCTGGGAGAGAGACCGGGGATCCAATCATCTCGCCTACTGAGGAAGGTTGTAGCTGAGGTCTGTGTTTCCTTGCCAGTACTTCATCTGCAGTAGGTGACTGACACTTCCAATTCTGATCGGGGGACGGAGGGTCTGGATTGTGTGTTTCCTGCACTGAATGTTAGTGCTGCGGCGGGGGGGATCCGGGGAGGATGCTGCTTTCCTTCGATACCTCTGAGTTTGGGGAGTACACGGCGGTGGGAAAGAAGGCCATGTACATTATATGTGTTAAAGTGTCCTGGGCTTCTTCACTGGAAGGGGTAAAATTGACGAGGTGGGCGGGTGTGTTTGGTCCAGGTGCCTCCCCAAAAGGCTGTTGGCGATCATTATACAAACTGCCTATTGAAAAGAGGACAGCTGACCTCCAATGGAGGATAATACATGGAGCTATAGCCACCAATATGCATCTGGCACACCTGGATCCTACAATTGGGGAAGGGTGTCCATTCTGTGCTGAGTCTGAAACTCTGGCACATCTGTTCTTACAGTGTCCCAGGTTGGTCGGGATGATTGACCTGAACACTAGCTGGTTCTCAGCTCTGGGAGAGGTTTTCTCTTCCCAACTGTTTATATTTGGGCCAACGTACAGGTTTAGTCGAAGGGGGGTAGTTATCTTACTTAACCTTGTGTCAGGTGCAGCTAAATTAGCAATTTGGAAGACCCGAAAGAACAGTATTTGGGGACAGGGGTCTGTGGACGTGGTGGGCATGCTGGAGGGGATGTTGGCAACCAGACTGAGGGTTGAGTTTACCTATTACCAACTGGTTAATAACATTGGGCTGTTTATCAGTATGGGGTATTCAGAGTTTGAGTGTTTATTGTGTTGTGGGTTCCCAGACCCTATAAAGGTGTCTCTCTCTCTCTCTCTCTCTAGTGAGGGATCACAGTGTGAAGGAGAGGAGAGAAGCTTTTATAAGAACAGAGGCTCTGATACAAAGCTCTCACACGCATGCACGCACACCAGGACAACAACAACAACACAGGACATTGTGCCCCGTGCGTCCTCAGTGTGTCTCTGAGCAGAGGGCCTTGTCCGTTGTTCTCTGAGCCAGACTGCCTCCTGGGTTGGCTCCTGGCTGGCCTGCTACATGATGTAGACTCCTGGAAGGTCCTCTTGTTGTCCTCTCTCCTATTGACCAAAAGAGCATCACTCCTCCAAGCTGTAACTCACACAGAGCCACCCCGGGATGGATGCGGGGAGAGGCCTGGCCACGGGCTGATAAGAAAGCTCGTTACATAGTGTGCGTGCGTGACTCATGTGCATCTCAATCTGAGAGAGAGTGTGAGTGAGTCCCCTCCCCCCAACCCCCCCCCTTCCATATTCATGTTCCATAATGAGGGACGGTGTATATCCAGAAAAAGAAGTACTCCAGCGAACTAGAGCGAGAGGCAGTGCAAGTTGAATGTGTTATCAGTGTTTACACATCGAGACACAGTCAGAGTGGAGCAGAGAGGAACGGGGAGACACAGGTGCTGCTTTCCCTCCTTAGAGGAGTGGGAGATCACCCACTACCCAGAGTCCTCCAGAATAATAATATGATGAATCCGATAACGCACGAGAGGATGGAAGGCTTTCATTTCAGCACAGACGTGGCGGGGGTGTTCATCATCCAGATACCGATATGCCTCCTCTCTCTATTCAGCCATCTGTGGAGGAGGCTGACGGAGGGATAGAATTGTGTCTCGAATGCCACCCTGTTCCCTATAAATGGGCCCTGGTCAAACGTAGTGCACTAAGGAATAGGGTGCCATTTGAGATGCACACAGTGCTTTGTGAGGGGTTGCCGTGATACTGTAGTGATAAGCTCCAGTTTAGAATCCTACTGGTTCGTATCTACAGTATAACAGCTGACTGCGGCACTCTGAATTCGATAAGGCACCGTTCATTCAGTACTTCAGTACTCGTGTGTGTATGTGTGTGTGTAACCGTGCACACCCCGTGTGTGTATACGCATATGCATGTGTGTGTGTGTAACCGTGCACGCTCCGTGTGTGTATGCGCATATGCATGTGTGTGTGTAACCGTGCACACCCCGTGTGTGTATGTGTGTGTGTGTGTAACCGTGCACGCTCCGTGTGTGTATGTGTGTGTGTGTAACCGTGCACGCTCCGTGTGTGTATGTGTGTGTGTGTAACCGTGCACGCTCCGCGTGTGTATGTGTGTGTGTGTAACCGTGCACACTCCGTGTGTGTTATGTGTGTGTGTGTAACCGTGTACACCCCGTGTGTGTATGTGTGTGTGTGTGTGTGTAACCGTGCACGCTCCGTGTGTGTATGTGTGTGTGTAACCGTGCACGCTCCGTGTGTGTATGTGTGTGTGTGTAACCGTGCACGCTCCGTGTGTGTATGTGTGTGTGTAACCGTGCACGCTCCGTGTGTGTATGTGTGTGTGTGTAACCGTGCACGCTCCGTGTGTGTTATGTGTGTGTGTGTAACCGTGCACACCCCATGTGTGTATGTGTGTGTGTGTGTGTAACCGTGCACGCTCCGTGTGTGTATGTGTGTGTGTAACCGTGCACGCTCCGTGTGTGTATGTGTGTGTGTGTAACCGTGCACGCTCCGTGTGTGTATGTGTGTGTGTAACCGTGCACGCCCCGTGTGTGTATGCGCATATGCATGTGTGTGTGTGTGTGTAACCGTGCACACCCCGTGTGTGTATGTGTGTGTGTGTGTAACCGTGCACGCTCCATGTGTGTATGTGTGTGTGTGTGGGGAGGATGCACCTAAGCTCAATTTTGAGTCTCATAGCAAAGGGTCTGAATACTTATGTAAATAATGTATTTATTTTTCAATGTGCAGAAATTAAAAAAGAGAAACTGTTTTCACTTTGTCATTATGGGGTAGTGTGTGGACACTTTATTTGTGTGTGTGTGTGTGTGTGTGTGTGTGTGTGTGTGTGTGTGTGTGTGTGTGTGTGTGTGTGTGTGTGTGTGTGTGTGTGTGTGTGTGGAATGCTGAAGAGGGGAGCATTTGTTTATGTTCCTGGAAGATGACAAAAGCCCTCCCCCCACCTCCCTCCCGGTCCCAACCGGCCCCTCTCTTTCCCCCTCAGCCGGGGCCTCTATTTAACTTTTCTCCTCCCGCTCTGTTTACTCTAACGGGGCACCATTGATTTACATCCACCACTGCGCACAGAGCTGAGAACCCAACCATACTTCATATGAGAATGAGGACCCAGACTATATGGGGACATTGCCCATCCCAAAAGTTTGCGATGATGTTCATAAAATCTTGATCACCCTCACCTTTTGAAAGTGTTCTCTTCTCTTGTTCTGTTTAACTCGACAGATGTAGGATCTTAATTTGACCACCCTGTTGCAGGAGAGCTTTCTCGCAGTGTAGGACATATTAAACGTGTCGCGTGTTTGACGTTTGAAAAGGCTTCTTAAGCTTGTAATTTTCACTTTGAAATTTCAGGCTTGATTTTCCCTTACAAAGAATCGATCAACCCCTACAGAAATGTCCACCAATGTTAATTAACATGATCATTCACATTTCCTGTTGCTGCAGGATTATTTTCCTGCTGTAGAAAACTGGCTCAAATTAATATCCTACATCTGTAAATGTGTCCGGATCGAGCCTGACATTAATAAAATATTGGACCACCTGGCAGATCTTTTAGCATATACTGTTCCTCAGTCACAGACCCAGCTAGACTGTCTTTATAAATACCTCTTTTATAAATAGACGACTGAGATTCTACATTGAGCTTAAACATGGTGGCGATGTGAAACAGTTAGCAGACAGTGGGCTCTGTTATGTACAGAGAGACATTTTGTTAGTGGGCATTGTTGGGCATTTGCTTGGTGTGTTTGACAGTCTCCGTGTGTCTCAGGGTGTGTGTGTATGTGTGTTTTGAGAGGGGGGGGTTTGTGTGTGCTCTGCCCGTGTCAGCGTCTTTACAGTCCTGGGGCTCTGCTTGGTGACAACTTTAAACGGTTGGACGATCGATGTGAAAACAGAAAAACTCCTGGTCTTGGTATGTGGTTAGTGTGATTTTCAAAAACCCCTATAAATGTACACACACAGTAAGAGACACACATTTTCACATGCACACACAGCTGTCCAAGCATATACTGCGTAAAGTCAGTCTGTGTGTATATGTGTGTACATGTGTGTGTATGTTTGTGTTTGTGTGTTTGTGAGTGGCTCACACAGAGCTGCTCAATATGTGTGAGACGGAAAGAGAGAAAGCTCATCTTTCTGTAATTATGGCTGTGGATTGAGGTTTAAGTGTGTATAGTGGATTTCTACTGCTGCATCACTGAGGTTTAATGAGCGCAGAGAGATACTGTACTGGCTCTGTTGAAGGCCAGGCATGCAGCACAAAGATAGCTTTACAGGAGCCCTAATACACACACACACACACACACACGCAACCGCAATATTGGTATGATTACTTATAAAGCTGAGCAAACGTTCTCTCATTTGAAAACGTCTGTGTCAGGTTGTGGCCTCAGCAGTTTTGTGGTGTCAGCATAGCTGCTCATTATTCAGGAAGAACATTCACGAAGGTCTAATAGCGTACAAACATGGCCTGGCACACCTAACCGTACTGGGTTTATATGAGGGAGGAGGAGTGAGCCTGCCTGCCTGCCTGCAAACAGAGCTTCCATCGGGTGCTAAAATGTCTGGCCGTGAGGCATAGTTTCAGGTCGTTACATAGTGTACATCACATTACCACAGTACAGGCATCCTCTGACTGACGAGGAGATGCATCCACGTTGGGTGCAATCTGTGGAAGCAAGCAACGGTCTTATGTAGGTAACCGTGCTATTAAAATAACATCCCATTAAAGGACATGTATTTACACTGTTGCAGAAAGTATACATGATTTTGTCTGTTACTGAGGAAATGGCAGGGTTGTTGTTGTAGCAGTACATGTCTGTGAGGATATCGGTAGTGGCGCTTGTGTGATAGTACTCCGTTGTTTTGTACTCCTCTTGTGCACACTAGGCTGGCCAGGGAGAGAGGGGGGTGAGAAAGAGACAGACACAGAGAGGGGGGAGTGAGAAAGAACAGAGAGACAGAGACCGTGAGAAAGAGAGTGAGAAAGAGACAGAGAGCGAGGGGGAGGGAGGGTGAGAAAGAGAAGAGGGAGACAGAGACAGTGAGAAAGAGAGTGAGAAAGAGACAGAGAGCGAGAGGCAGTGCTCTGACAGTTTTACTGACCACATTGAATTTGAGGAGCCAGGCAGAGACAGAAAAGGGCAAGAGGAATGAGCAGGGTGTCAGTCTTCATGACAAATCACTCAGTCCCCAATGGTGTCCTCGGGGACACACAGCACTCCCATTGGTCCACACAAATAGAAGAAAGTCGCTCTCTCGCTCTAACCCTCTCTCATGTATTTCTTTCTCTCTCTCTCTCTCTTACTCTCTCTTGTGTATCTCTCTCTCTTACTCTCTCTTGTGTATCTCTCTCTCTCACCCTCTCTTGTGTATCTCTCTCTCTCTCACCCTCTCTTGTGTATCTCTCTCTCTCACCCTCTCTTGTGTATCTCTCTCTCTCTCACCCTCTCTTGTGTATCTCTCTCTCTCTCTCACCCTCTCTTGTGTATCTCTCTCTCTCTCACCCTCTCTTGTGTATCTCTCTCTCTCTCTCACCCTCTCTTGTGTATCTCTCTCTCTCTCACCCTCTTGTGTATCTCTCTCTCTCTCACCCTCTTGTGTATCTCTCTCAATTCAATTCAATTCAAGGGCTTTATTGGCATGGGAAACATGTGTTAACATTGCCAAAGCAAGTGAGGTAGACAACATACAAAGTGAATATATAAAGTGAAAAACAACAAAAATTAACAGTAAACATTACACATACAGAAGTTTCAAAACAGTAAAGACATTACAAATGTCATATTATATATATATACAGTGTTCTAACAATGTACAAATGGCTAAAGGACACAAGATAAAATAAATAAGCATAAATATGGGTTGTATTTACAATGGTGTTTGTTCTTCACTGGTTGCCCTTTTCTCGTGGCAACAGGTCACAAATCTTGCTGCTGTGATGGCACACTGTGGAATTTCACCCAGTAGATATGGGAGTTTTTCAAAATTGGATTTGTTTTCAAATTCTTTGTGGATCTGTGTAATCTGAGGGAAATATGTCTCTCTAATATGGTCATACATTGGGCAGGAGGTTAGGAAGTGCAGCTCAGTTTCCACCTCATTTTGTGGGCAGTGAGCACATAGCCTGTCTTCTCTTGAGAGCCATGTCTGCCTACGGCGGCCTTTCTCAATAGCAAGGCTATGCTCACTGAGTCTGTACATAGTCAAGGCTTTCCTTAATTTTGGGTCAGTCACAGTGGTCAGGTATTCTGCCGCTGTGTACTCTCTGTGTAGGGCCAAATAGCATTCTAGTTTGCTCTGTTTTTTGTTAATTCTTTCCAATGTGTTAAGTAGTTATCTTTTTGTTTTCTCATAATTTGGTTGGGTCTAATTGTGCTGCTGTCCTGGGGCTCTGTAGTGTGTGTTTGTGTTTGTGAACAGAGCCCCAGGACCAGCTTGCTTAGGGGACTCTTCTCCAGGTTCATCTCTCTGTAGGTGATGGCTTTGTTATGGAAGGTTTGTGAATCGCTTCCTTTTAGGTGGTTGTAGAATTTAACAGCTCTTTTCTGGATTTTGATAATTAGTGGGTATCGGCCTAATTCTGCTCTGCATGCATTATTTGGTGTTCTACGTTGTACACGGAGGATATTTTTGCAGAATTCTGCGTGCAGAGTCTCAATTTGGTGTTTGTCCCATTTTGTGAAGTCTTGGTTGGTGAGCGGACCCCAGACCTCACAACCATAAAGGGCAATGGGCTCTATGACTGATTCAAGTATTTTTAGCCAGATCCTAATTGGTATGTTGAAATTTATGTTTCTTTTGATGGCATAGAATGCCCTTCTTGCCTTGTCTCTCAGATCGTTCACAGCTTTGTGGAAGTTACCTGTGGTGCTGATGTTTAGGCCCAGGTATGTATAGTTTTTGTGTGCTCTAGGGCAACAGTGTCTAGATGGAATTTGTATTTGTGGTCCTGGTGACTGGACCTTTTTGGAACACCATTATTTTGGTCTTACTGAGATTTACTGTCAGGGCCCAGGTCTGACAGAATCTGTGCATAAGATCTAGGTGCTGCTGTAGGCCCTCCTTGGTTGGTGACAGAAGCACCAGATCATCAGCAAACAGCAGACATTTGACTTCGGATTCTAGCAGGGGAGGCCGGGTGCTGCAGACTTTTCTAGTGCCCTCGCCAATTCGTTGATATATATGTTGAAGAGGGTGGGGCTTAAGCTGCATCCCTGTCTAACCCCACGACCCTGTGTGAAGAAATGTGTGTGTTTTTTGCCAATTTTAACCGCACACTTGTTGTTTGTGTACATGGATTTTATAATGTCGTATGTTTTACCCCCAACACCACTTTCCATCAGTTTGTATAGCAGACCCTCATGCCAGATTGAGTCGAAGGCTTTTTTGAAATCAACAAAGCATGAGAAGACTTTGCCTTTGTTTTGGTTTGTTTGATTGTCAATTAGGGTGTGCAGGGTGAATACATGGTCTGTTGTACGGTAATTTGGTAAAAAGCCAATTTGACATTTGCTCAGTACATTGTTTTCATTGAGGAAATGTACGAGTCTGCTGTTAATAATAATGCAGAGGATTTTCCCAAGGTTACTGTTGACACATATTCCACGGTAGTTATTGGGGTCAAATTTGTCTCCACTTTTGTGGATTGGGGTGATCAGTCCTTGGTTCCAAATATTGGGGAAGATGCCAGAGCTAAGTATGATGTTAAAGAGTTTTAGTATAGCCAATTGGAATTTGTTGTCTGTATATTTGATCATTTCATTGAGGATACCATCAACACCACAGGCCTTTTTGGGTTGGAGGGTTTTTATTTTGTCCTGTAACTCGTTCAAGGTAATTGGAGAATCCAGTGGGTTCTGGTAGTCTTTAATAGTTGATTCTAAGATCTGTATTTGATCATGTATATGTTTTTGCTCTTTATTCTTTGTTATAGAGCCAAAGAGATTGGAGAAGTGGTTTACCCATACATCTCCATTTTGGATTGATAATTCT
>NC_056444.1:51040250-51240250 GCF_018296145.1 Oncorhynchus tshawytscha | reverse complement strand
TTTTTGAAACAGCTGAAATGTATAGACATTTTCCAAATATCTAGTTTTGTTTACGTGAATTCAACTTCAAATCAACAACAAATGTCACCATGTCATTGGCTTTATGAAGGTTCAAAGTTGGCTGGGGAAAAAAAGCAGACATTTCCTTATGTTGATGAGTTCTTGCAAATCCAATCAGTTCTCCACGTTGACTAAATGTCATCAAATTGGAGTTTGTTTTGTTGAAATGACGCGGAAACAACGTTGATTCGGACAGTTTTTTTTCCCCCCCAGTGGGTTGTTTTATTGGGTTTTTACCTGAAATTGCAGTAACAGCTTGTAACATTCTGATGTTTTTTGCAGTAGCTACCAGCTGCACTGAGCCTCGTAAAACTACGGAAGCCCATGCCTACCACCAATGTAGATCACACTCATGGGACATGTTTTTTCACTTGTAACATTGTGTGGTGATTTCAGAGATGGCACTACAGGTGGTGGAGGAAAATAGTCTTCCTGGGGCTGTCACGTTCGTCGTAGTGAGAAGACCAAGGCTCAGCGTGAATTGAATACATGTTCAATTTTAAAGACGGACACTAAACAAACTACAAAAACAACCAAATGAACGCGAAGCTATACTACAAACGTGCAGACACAGGCAACTAGACATAGACAAAGACAATAACCAACGAAATACCCAAAGAAGATGGCTGCCTAAATATGGTTCCCAATCAGACAACGATAAACACCTGCCTCTAATTGAGAACCAATCTAGGCAACCATAAGACATATATAAACACCTAGATGATAAACAACCCCATAAACCTACAAAACCCCTAGACAGTACAAAAACACATACATCACCCATGTCACACCCTGACCTAACCAAAACAATAAAGAAAACAAAGAATAGTCAGGTCAGGGCGTGACAGGGGTACAGAGTCTTTCCTGATCTGGTATTAGCCGAGGTTAATTCCTTAACCTAGGTGTAGGGTATGACATGGTAATAAATCAGATGTTAAACACAGTTTTATATGGGTTAAGATGGGACCAGATTATTTTTCTAATCAGGTCATATGGTTTTAAATCTCCTGGCACTAGGGAGGATGAAATCTTTAAAAACACTTTACACAGACAAAGACACAACAACTGCGATTAGGCAATAAAACTGACAGGGCTGAGCTCGCTGTACGCAGGGTTGCATCGTGTAGGCCAGGGGTGTCAAACTCATTCCGTGGAGGGTCTACTGTCTGCAGGTGTTTGTCATTGGTATCATTGGTTAATTCTAATATATTAAAATAGCATACATGTATGCTATTTTAATATATGAGAATTATTCAATGATATCAGGCCACACCCGGCCATGATTACAGACACCTGTGTGTCTTTTTAACACGATATAAATGAGTCATCCCTCGGTTTTTGTCATTATACCTTGATGAAGACAGCTTTTTTGTCGAAACGTTGGACATAAATATTTTTTTTGCATCTGAGCTCCTAGAGAGTGCTCCTTTTATTTTTGAATTGATAAAAATGTAACCTGGTGTGTTGTAATGTTGTAAGGCAAGCCTACTGTACTTTTATATTCGTATGAGAGGGTCAATCATTCATTTTTGTTCAGCTAATGCAGATGCTGACATGCTGTTAGCAACTTTTGGGCTTTTGTCTTGAAGCTAAAAGGTAATGAGCGTAGCCTACAGACGAGAAAATAAACCCTTTGTCTGCACATGCATGTAAATTGATGCATTATTCAAGAGTGTAACATGGTTTGGTTGAATTATCCATTAGTGTAATATGTTTCAGAAGTAAAAGCTTGTCATTGTTGAGTAGTTTGTGCTTACTGGCTAGTGGCTACTGTGACTTTTGCGATCAGTTTGAGCTGAGGATCAAGAATGTCGCCTAGAAATCACTTTCGCCACTGCGCTCTTCAGATTCTCCATATCTCATAGTGGGAATCGGGTCCTAGCTGTTATTGGCAGAGAGGTTTGGAACTTTCTTATTCGTCTATTAACTGGTGATGTCACCCGGCAGGCCAAAACTGAATCCCATCAAAACAGGTCTGTCTTTTCAAACAACTCTGACACTAAAATGGCATTATCATAATTTTCTAAATGTCACAGCATTATTCCAACCTCATAGTGTGGAAGTATATATAAAACAGAGGAAATCACATTTTTGAACACACTGAGCCTTTAACGACTGTAAAGTGGTTGACACATGTCCTGGACTGATGAGGTAAGTGTGTGTGTGCGCTCGTGTGTGCGTGTGTGTTTGTTTGTGTCTGTTTGCATGTGCCTGCGTGTGCACGGCGAGGGCGGCGCCAGATCCGTTGGAATGCACCCAAGTGTGAAATGAAATGCATTATGGGCCAGCCAGGCAGCTTGGTGCTGTGGGAGGAGTCCCTCTGGCAACACTCGGGGCAGACTTCCCTCTTTTTTTCACTCCCTCTCTTTATACATCTTTTATTTTATAGTTATATAGCACTTTTTCTTATTTCCAATCCAATCCCTCTCTGCTTTCTCTCTCTCTGGTATCTGTATCTCACTTTACTTTGATGAATTTGAAGAGAATTTGAAAGGTGACAGTCTCTCCATGACTGGGGATGCTTCACTGACCAAAATTAAAGTCTAAAATGAAACATTAGATAATAATGGACTTATCTATTTTTGTGATTCATCTCATAGGGTATATTTGTGCTAAATGTTTTAACTCCCTTGACAAGTTCTAAATATAAAGAGGTATAAACATCTAACTTGTGTTACATAAGATGTGAACCCAGTCCCCTAGGACACCTAATGGTCATGAACTTTGTTCGCCATTTTAAAAGAGCTGCTCCATTACATAATGACACCGTGATTTATTTCACCCTCTGATGATAGTGTCACCTCTACCCAAACAGGAAGTCTTGCTTTGTTTTTAAATGTCGCTGTGGTGAGGTCATTTCCTGTCTGTCCACCAGCCAGTCGGCCGGCCGGCGACATTCAAACCCACACTTGTTTTGTTTTAAAAGGAAGACAGGCAGAGAGAAAAAAGAAACTCAAATCCCAGATGTTTCCATGAACGTGTAGCCAACAGGATCATGCGCCGCCCCTCTAACCCCTCCCCCTTCCCCAAAACCCCCATAACCCCCGAACGTCAGTTACCCTCTGATGACATCACAGTCAAGTGTAACTAATCAGAGGACAGACAGCAGCAGCCTGTGTGAGACAGACACAGTGGCGGCCACAGGCGGACTCTCGTGTCTATTTTAGTACATTAGAACACTAGAGGACACAAACAACAAGACGCTACTGTATGTGATGGACACACAGCCGAGAACCATGTTGCATATTCACTGCAGAAAACCTCTCTCTTTCTCTCTCAGCAATTTCTCTCTCCTCTCTCACTCCTCAATGTATCCCCCCCCTCTACCTTCTCCTCCTCCGGCTTCTCTCCCTCCCCTCTTCTCTCTCTTTCTCTCTGCCTTCCCGGCGTTTGATCATTTCTCTCTGCAGCTGCCTAGTCAGCTCAGAGAATGCGTACAGGGACAGCTGGGCTGCAGAGAAAGACAGAGTGAAAGTAAGAAAGAGAGAGAGAGAGGGGAAGAAAGGAGAGAGAGAGACTGCAATTTCTCTCCCTCACAAATACCAAACCCACAACCAATATATTGTAGTGTTATTTCAAGAATATAACAAAAAATATAGATATATAATTATTTTTTGTCAAACAAACATTTATTTGGGAACTATATGACAAACAGGAGGCAATGAGATCTCAGCTGAACGGGCTACATAGTTGGAACCCCCCCCCCCACCAAAAACCCCCATAAAATTCCACTCAAAATCACTTTTCATTTATTTTTCTCTTCCTTTCATTTCCTTTTTCAAAACGAGCATGTACAAATAAACGTTCACGTGTCTCTAGAAAGGAGAGAGCGCTACATACTTCACCAGCCAGCTCAGCGCTACTGTAGTCATTCAGCTTTATTCTCTACGCGAGGATAGAAAGAGTACAAATTATACCTCAAATGTATTCTTTTCAAGTTACAATACGTGTGATTCATTTTGTTGTTGTTTCGTTTTCAGCCATCAATGTATTAAAAAGAAAGAAAATATATCAAGCGAATATACAATGCAATCTTTCAGTAATAATTTAGCTAATATTATTAACAGCATGAGCTAAGAATTCATGTACATATTGCCAGTCATTGGGACAGTGGACGGGGAGATAACATAACACAGTCTGCTTTAGGACAGATGAACAATGTCAAAGGTAAGGTACAGTGGCATTGCCCTCTCGTGCCTAGCAGTACCGCTCTCTAATTGGACTGTTGCTTTAGAAGGTACCAAGGCTCTCTCCTATCATTGGCTACCTGCCGTGTGACCAGCTACTGTTACCTGAGGGGTTAGGCGCCTGACATACGAGCCTGAGCCAGACAGGTAGAACGGCTATATCACACCGAAACAACTTCAAAAACACGAGGAAAGACCTTTACTGTAAACAGAATGAAGAAGAAACATATCATATTTTCACTTCCCTTTAAATTGACATAATTCAAGGACTTCACTGTTCCATTCACTTCATGTGCTCTGTTAATTGTTTTGGGAAAGTAGAAGAGCAAAGTGGTCTTTGATACTGTGTAACACTTCAGTATGTTCTGATGACAATGAGATGGCAGATGCCTTGCAGAGTACGCCTATAAACCTGACACTAACTTGACTGTACACAGTCTGTATCTATCTGGACCACAGGGGACTGTAGGTAACTGGGCAAGCGCAGTTGTTAGAAGAGCTGCTGCTCAACAAGACCAACTTCATTTTAGAAAGGCACTCTAGTGACCTTATTAACGACAACACAACAAACATGGTGGGCCTCGGGCAGGTAGGCCGGTATTGCGTTTAGTTCTTCCAGGTCCTGTTTGTGAGGAGGGAAGGGAGGTAGCAGAGGACAGTTTGGCAGCAGCTTCTATCAAAGGCAGGAGGAACCAGACCAGTTAGTCTGCCTGTGTGGACTGGAAATCATGCTCGTCAGTGGTTGGATGGCTGGGCCTGGGGGAGACTGTGGGTCTGAACCACAAGGTCATTTAAAGACTTAATACTAAAGCCTTCTACTATAATGCCCTGTTCTTAGAACCAGAAGAGCAACACAAACAAAAGAGCATGTTAACTTAGCTTCTCAACTTAGCTTCTCGAGAGAAAGAGGGGGGGAGTGGTGAGAGAGAAAGAAAGAGAGGTAGAGCGAGAGAGAGAGAGAGAGAGAGAGAGGGAGAGGGAAGAGAGAGAGAGAGGGAAGAGAGAGAGGGGGAAGAGAGAGAGGAGAGAGAGAGGAGGAGAGAGAGGGGAAGAGAGAGAGAGAGAGGGGGGAAGAGAGAGAGAGGGGGAAGAGAGAGAGGGAAGAGAGAGAGAGAGGGGGAAGAGAGAGAGAGAGGGGGAAGAGAGAGAGAGAGGGGGAAGAGAGAGAGAGGGGGAAGAGAGAGAGAGGGGAAGAGAGAGAGAGGGGGAAGAGAGAGAGGGGGAAGAGAGAGCGAGAGAGAGGGGAAGAGAGAGCGAGAGAGGGGGGAAGAGAGAGCGAGAGAGGGGGAAGAGAGAGCGAGAGAGGGGGGAAGAGAGAGCGAGAGAGGGGGGAAGAGAGAGCAGAGGGGGGGGAAGAGAGAGCGAGAGGGGGAAGAGAGAGCGAGAGGGGGAAGAGAGAGCGAGAGGGGGAAGAGAGAGAGGGGGAAGAGAGAGGGGGGGGAAGAGAGAGCGAGGGGGAAGAGAGAGCGAGAGGGGGAGAGAGAGAGCGAGAGGGGGAAGAGAAAGCGAGAGGGGGAGAGAGAGGGGGAAGAGAGAAAGCGAGAGGGGGAAGAGCGAGAAGCGGGAAGAGAGAGAGGGGGAAGAGAAAGGGGGGAAGAGAGAGAGGGGGGAAGAGAGAGAGGGGGAAGAGAGGGGGGAAAGAGAGAGGGGGGAGAGGGGGAAAGAGAGAGAGGGGGGGAGGGGGGAAAGAGAGAGAGGGGGGAGAGGGGGAAGAGAGGGGGGAGGGGGGGAGAGAGAGAGAGGGGAAAGAGAGAGGGGGAAGAGAGAGAGGGGGAAGAGAGAGAGAGGGGAAAAGAGATAGGGGAAGAGAGAGAGAAGGGAAGAGAGAGAGAGGGGAAGAGAGAGAGAAGGGAAGAGAGAGGGGGAAGAGAGAGGGGGTGAAGAGAGAGAGAGAGAGGGGTGAAGAGAGAGAGGGAGGAAGAGAGAGAGGGGGAAGAGAGAGGGGGAAGAGAGAGGGGGAAGAGAGAGAGGGGTGAAGAGAGAGAGAGAGAGGGGTGAAGAGAGAGAGGGGTGAAGAGAGAGAGGGGGAAGAGAGAGAGGGGGAAGAGAGAGAGGGGGAAGAGAGAGAGAGGGAGAGAGAGAGAGGGAAGAGAGAGAGGGGTGAAGAGAGAGAGGGGTGAAGAGAGAGGGGGAAGAGAGAGGGGGGAAGAGAGAGAGAGAGAGAGAGAGAGAGGGGTGAAGAGAGAGAGGGGGAAGAGAGAGAGGGGGAAGAGAGAGAGGGGGGGAAGAGAGAGAGGGGGAAGAGAGAGAGAGGAGAGAGAGGGGGAGAGAGAGAGAGAGAGAGAGAGAGGGGGAAGAGAGAGGGGGAAGAGAGAGAGGGGGAAGAGAGAGAGGGGTGAAGAGAGAGAGAGGGGGGGTGAAGAGAGAGAGGGGTGAAGAGAGAGAGGGGGAAGAGAGAGAGGGGGAAGAGAGAGAGAGGGGGAAGAGAGAGAGAGGAGGGGGGGAAGAGAGAGAGGGGGAAGAGAGAGAGAGAGGGGGGAAGAGAGAGGGGGAAGAGAGAGAGCGAGAGGGGGAAGAGAGAGAGGGGTGAAGAGAGAGAGAGGGGTGAAGAGAGAGAGAGAGGGGTGAAGAGAGAGAGAGAGGGGTGAAGAGAGAGAGAGAGAGGGGTGAAGAGAGAGAGAGAGGGGGTGAAGAGAGAGAGAGAGGGGTGAAGAGAGAGAGAGAGGGGTGAAGAGAGAGATAGAGGGGTGAAGAGAGAGATAGAGGGGTGAAGAGAGAGAGAGAGGGGTGAAGAGAGAGAGGGGGAAGAGAGGGGTGAAGAGAGAGAGTGGGAGAAGAGAGAGAGAGGGGGGAGAGAGAGAGGGGGAGAGAGAGAGGGGGGAAGAGAGAGAGGGGGAAGAGAGAGAGGAGGGGAAGAGAGAGGGGGGAAGAGAAAGCGAGAGGGGGGAAGAGAAAACGAGAGAGAGCGCTGGGGTGTTACACATTCATTGAGGCTCTCAGGGGTAGCGGCCAAATCAGTGTTTTTATGACAGTGACATGCTCATCTTTAAGGCACCTGCCAGGGACTGACTCCTAACCAATAGCCATTTATATAGAATACTGTGTGCCACTGCCAATATAGCAAAAACTGAGCCTTTTCTCTTACCTAAAAGCCTTGTAAAAAGCTCTTTTTAAAATGAGGGAAGAATCTGCACTATTAGTTCAGCACCATTGCAATCCGAGAGAAAAAACAAACAGATATAAACATTTATTTATATATATAAAAAAAATTACAAATAATTTACTTCTCTGAAAAAAGTTCCTTGGTATCAAAAGAACGTAAACCATTCGCTCTCTCTCTCTCTCCGTGCTTTTAAGAGTTGGTGACGACATGTTACTTCTGTGTACATGACGTGTACATAAGAGTATACTGTATATCCACCTTGTGTCTAAAATCATTACAAGAACAACAATCTGGGGTTCTAGTTGTTAAATGCCGTGTGGTGCGAGCTGACCTAGTCTAACAGGCACTTCAAAGTCACCATAGTAACAGGCTGACTGACAGCTATCAGACCTTAAAGGGACACTCCAAAATGGAAGGAATCAATCAAATATAATTAGACCATTTCTCAGTCTCTCTCGTCTCGGATTTCATTTCAAGGTACAAATAACCCTCTTCACAACCAAGCCCCCCCCCATTTTAAAGATATGTTTTTTCATGAAACATATAACACCAAGGATCTCAAGAATTGAGTGATGACGTGAGAAAGTAGTGAGCCCACCTTCTGCAGAGGACGTTGTTACACAAAGCAGGAGAAAAGAGGACAGGAACACACCGGCAGTCAACGAAAGAGAAACACACGCACAATTGAACAGATTACCCAGAGTGTCAGTGGAATTGTGACTTAACAAAGGAATGCATTTTGTCTCGAAATGGGACAAGGAGTTTGAGTTGTTTTCCTGGCAGGGAGTTATCTTTACAGCTGGGTTTAAATAGAGTATAGTTCCTCCTATACTCATACAGCCTACAGTACAGTACACACGGGAGACACCCCTCATAGTCCTAACCACCATACTATCATTGTGTGCCAACAGCAGGCAGATGACAAACCTTCAAACAACCTTCAGGAAACATAGGATCATATCATACGCGATGTATATCATAAGTCATATATAGTCTTTTGGAAAAACAACAGGCATAACATCAGGCAGTTGACGTAAAAAAAAATATGTTTTTTCAATGGAGAAATGTTGAACAGGCGTTTTTTGATGGTTGATGGTTGACAACGGCAAGAGGTCGTAATTCAATAGTCCAGGATGTTTTCCCCTGTGCAATTCCGGGTCAAGTAGAGTGCTGAGGGTTCTGACATGATATAAATCCACACACTGTCCAAAATGGCACCCTGTTCCCTAAATGCTGCACTATATAGGGACTTGTGTGTGAAGTGGGGTTGTCCTGCTGGTAGTTGACAGTGGATATGATGGTCAGAGAGGAATCCTAGGAGATTGGTCTTCCTTTGTCCTTGGCTTTAGAACGTTCTGCTTGGGTTTTAGTTCCAATCCTAGACATCTGTGTCTGTGCGTGCGCGCGTGTGACAGTGATTCTGTGTGGCAGTTTGTGGGGAATTGTGTGTATGTACATTATGCATGTGGCAGTGTGTTTGTGTGGTGGTTTGCAGGTGTATGTATGTATGTGTGTGTAGCCAAGATGTTTGTGTGTGTGTGTGTGTGTACATTTTGTGACAGTACTGTAGCCTATGTGGCAGTGTGTTGGCGAGGCAGCATGCGTGTGTGTGTGTGTGTGTGTGTGTGTGTGTGTGTGTGTGTGTGTGTGTGTGCGCGTGTGTGGCAGTGTGAGCTTCCGTGCTCTCTCTGATCCATCACTCATTGCTTGGATCCAATCTCTCCTCTGTTGCCGTTGGAGACTCCTGGGAGAGGTGGATGCAGAGGCCCGGTGAATGGCGTGTGGCCGAGCGGGAGGGCCGGACGAAGCAGGAAGTCAGAGCCTGGGAGGTGCAATCACACACTGCATCCTGGGACAGGAAGGAGACAGTAAATAGTTACTTTATAATCCAATCCAATGAAAGATGAAGCTGCTTAAATAATATGCTTAGATATGATGTCCTGTGTGTGTGTGTGCTTGCGCACGTTCATGTGTATACCCGTCTCTGCGTGAGTGTATGTGTGTTTGCCTGTCTCTCTGTGCGTGAGTGCGAATCTGTGTGTGTGGGACCTACCTCAATGTTAGAGCTCATGGTCGGGTCCCTGACGGTGGGGTCCCTGGTGGTGGGGTCCCTGGTGGAGGGGTCCCTGGCGGTGGGGTCCCTGGCGGTGGGGTCCCTGGGGGTGGGGTCCCTGGCGGTGGGGTCCCTGGCATTGGCCCCAAGCTCCTCCCTGGGCATCTGTCTCATGAACCTCTTGTTGACGATCTTGGTGACACTGTCGTTCCCCACCAGCGAGGCCCCGGAGAGGCACTCTGGCTTAGGCTCATCCGTGGCCCCCACCTCCCTCTGCCCTCTCTCCCCTCCCCCAGGCATGGGTGTTCCGGTCCGACCGCATACGTTCCTGAAGAATTCCTGTAAGGGACCGTATTTCTGGGCTCCGGTGTCGGGGGCAGGACCAGAGGGCTTCCCTGCTGCCTGGCGGGCTGGGCTGACCCCCGGCTCACTCTTCCATAGGGACTCCACACTGCCTGAGTGCTCCACCACACTGAACAGGCTGGACAGGCCGTCGTTGAGGCCACTGAGCACGGGGCTGTCCCTGGTGGTGGTGGAGCGGGCCCAGGCCGAGCCGCTGGAGGTCGAGGAGCGCTGGTGCAGGTTCCACAGGCTGCGATCCCGGGAGGAAGCCGAGGACGACCCCACTCCTTCCAACTTGGAGGAGGAGGCGGAGATGCGGCGCTGAAGCTTGGGGGAGCCATACTTGGGCGAGCAGCAGGGCCTGTCGATGCGGCTGTGCACCTTATCCAGGGATGAGGAGATGTGGCGTGAGCGGGCCGAGGCCAGTGAGGACGAGGGCCGGGGGGACCAGGAGGACTTGGTGTGGAGGCCCCCCACCCCCCGAGACCCGAGCCCGTCCGTCTGCAGTCCCACACTCACAAACTGGGCCGTCTGGGTGGAGCGGCTAGACACCCCCACCGTCTGGCTGCCCGCGTCCTTGCTGCACTTCCTCTCCAGAGAGCTGGAGCGGATGGCCTGGCGCACGCAGTTGGTCATCTCCTTCATGTCGTCCGAGAGGTTGGCAGAGATCTCCAGGCCATGGAAGGGCGCCACCCCCGCGCCACCGCTGCTGTTCTCCAGAAGTTCCCTGTGCTGCTCGGACAGAGAGCTCAGCCACTGGTCGTAGGACGAAGAGGAGGAGGCAAAAGAGGAAGAGGGAGGCTGGCCCTCCGGGGCCCCAGCGTCTGACGGAGTTGAAGCCCGGGACAGGTGGCCTTGCTGCGCTTGAGGTTTGTCCTGCTTCTCCTTGGCTAGCCGGCTCTCCATACGGCGCATGGTAGGGGGGCTGTAGTAGATGCGGATACCGGTCTTGTCGGGGGCCGTGTAGCTCCTCTGGATGCTCCCCAGGCCCAGGAAACTACTGGGGGAGCTGGGGCAGTCCCACGTCTTGAAGGGGGCATTACCCTGCTCCATCATAGCCACCTCATTGGTCAGGTACTTCCAGTTCTTCCTGGTGAGGTCACCCAGGTCTGTGTGGGCTAGAAGGGGAGGGGCCTGGGTGTTGGGCTGGTCCTTCTCTCCCTCCTCATTTGCTGTCCCGTTGACCTCCTGACCCGGAAGGAAAGGGCAGGCCTCCAGCAGACCCTCTAACTCTGGCATGGACGGGATGGATTTGGTCCTGGGTGGAGAAAAATGACATCACTAAACATTTTTCATGATAACTGAAATGTAGAGTTTTGAATACATTCAAAGCCAATGTTACCTTGGTAAATTGCTTCCATTTGTAATAGCGTCTGTTGCAGTTTCCCTTTCGGAGGTGTTTTTTTCGTGCAGAGACTGTAAGGGAAAGAAACAAGGAGAGGTTTTAAGTTGCCGGCCCAGCCAGGCTGTTAGGTTTTATAGGTAGTGTTTAATGGAGGACATGATGAGGATGTGGGCATCATGAAGGAGATACAGTATCTCTCCCTGACAGAGGGCTCGCTGTCCAAGTAGTGACGCTGACTTAGGACCGTTCAGCTCGCAGGGAGATGAGCTCACACACACACATTTCCTCTCAGAGGGGAGGGAGGAAAGAGGAGGGGGGGGGGAGGAGAGAGGAGGGGAGGGAGGAAGGAAGAAGAGGAAGGATGGGGAAGGCTCATTGGAATCCTACAGTACTTGACTGCTGTCTACTTCATGAAGGAAACAACTTGTTTGTTTATTTAAACAGGTTTTGTTTTCAGGGCGTTTTGAAGCACAGCGAACAAAACCAACAGCAGTGCGACAGATTGGAGAAAATAGTAGAGAGAGAAAGAGGCGTCTGTCTGAAATAATGACATGTCCTCTTGTGTGCTTGGCCTCAGTGCTACGTTTCCTGTACAATTTTCTGCCACAATGAGTATCGGAGTGAGAGAGAGAGAGAGAGTCCTATTTTCCAAGACCAGCCAGTCAGTTTGGGATAGACTGGATGACAGGCACAGGTAATGAGGCTGGGCTGGTAGTAGGGCCAGTCAGACTATACCATGCACGAGCGTGTGCTCACACACACACACACACACACACACACACACACACACACACACACACACACACACACCTCCAGTGTGGTTAGACCACGCAGCAGACACACTCCTGTTCAGCAGCATGCTGTCTGTCCATGCATTCCTGTTCTGGCCAGTCATCCACCCACAGTGAAAGTTCTATGGAAAATGCTAAACCTATAGCCATAGAGTTCAGGAATGCATACAAGCCCACAATTTCCTACCCGTGACAACCTCTCTTTCCACCCCATCAAAATACCACCCCGAGGAAGGAAAACGAGGATAGTCATTAGACGTCACAAGGATATTCCGTGTCACTCTCAGTACTCATGGCTAAGTGTCCCTCTCTCAATATACATGGCTAGGCCTGGACTATGCTAGAATAGAATAGAACAGAAGCTAGAGTAGAGGCTCTGAGGTGCAAAAAAATCTAGTTACCATCTTGTTCTGTAGCCTCTGCTCCCACTGGCCCCTCTCCTGACTGAAGTGCTCCAGAAGCTCCAGCTTCTCGCGGCTCCAGTTCCTCTCGCCCGTCTGAAGCTGCTTGGTCAGGTCCATGACGGCGGCGTACGAGTCGGCCAGGAGGTGCGGGTACTCCTCACGCTCCCTCTTCAGGGCCATCTTCAGGTCGGGAGGTCCTTGGAGGTCCTTCTCTCCCCCGGCCAGCACAGCTTGGCCCAACTTGCTCTCCAGCTGGAAGGGGGTGACGGAGAGAGTGGATTGGGTGAGGTTCATGAACATGACGAATTATGAGAGGTGTAGTGCGATTGGTGCACAAGTTCTGGTTCCATGCATTTCTGAACAGCTAAATTAGATGTAGGCCTACAGCTGATGAAATGCCCAATTGCAGAAAAACTTCTTGAATTCCACTCTCTCTCTCACTGATTTACACTCTTTTTTCTCTCTCTTTCTCTCTTTCTTTCTGTCTGGTCTCTGAGAACAACTGTTAGTGTTTATCTGAATTAGTGATGTGAGGGCTGAGGGTCATGACATATTATGTGGATGAAGGGCGTTGGGTGGCGGGCGGGTTGACGAAAGAGAAAACGATGCATAAAAAAAATCTAAATGTCAGCATCGCTAATGTGATTATCTAAACAGACTTTATTTGCTCTTTAGTATTTCTCCCTCTATACAACCAGATACGGAGCTATGAGAAAGCCCTATGAAGAACGACGGCAGATGCTTTGTGTGTCTGTGACAATTTGAACAAGGCATCCCTTGTTTCTGAGGCGGAAGCGCAAACAGACAGAAAACCTGGAAACTCAGTCACATTAAAGAGACGACAGCTGAAGACGCCCCCACTACGTTTCTCCCCTCGTCCTCTTTTCCTCCTCTCTCCACCTCTCCCTCCTCTCCAATCCCCCCCATTAGAATGAATCAAGCAGTGCTTCAAGGAGGCGATTGCTCTTTATATTTTTTTACGAGTCTGTCTCGTTTCTTTCTTGCATTAGAGCTCACAGCTTTCGGCGGAGGGAGCCCCATCAATCGCTACGGTAGGGACGACTGCAGGTTCCGGCCTTATATGGTGCTAATGGAGTCTGGGCCGCCTATTGGATGACTACGCCATTCGTCTCCGACGGCGACGGAGCGTTGATCTCATGTGATGATGAATATCCCTAATGAGTTTTATTGGTGAGGCGTTGCGGGGCTGTGACTTAATGGTTGTCTGGAGGTTTATAGCACAAAGAAAGACATTTGCTTTGAACGCTCCCCAATTCACCCCAGATTCCCCCCAAAATCCACTGTAGACAGACTTCCTTAGTGGGTTTTCTGTAGGCATCTGTAGGCATTAGGCCCTAAGTCTGGTTCCACAGTGCAACAGCTGCCGGTGCCATGCCACGTTGCCAGGATGGCATCCTACTGATGTGGTTGGCAGAGCAGATCAGGGAGAGATTGGTCCCAGCTGTGCTATCCAGTTCTTGGGCACCAGACCAGTGGGTCTACACAAGACAAGGGCAGCAGTAACAGCATAGTTTATAGAGTGAAGGGGGCATTGTAGAATTGTGTGTGTGTGTGTCTGTGTGTGTGTGTGCGTGTGTGCGCGCGCGCGGGCATGCATGACTCTCAAGGTGGGGCAGCAGATGACGAATGAGTTTCTCCAAAAAGAAGAAAAGCAAAGTCACCTGTCAGCCCTTTCAGATGACAAATGATCCCAGACCTGTGGGGGAAAGAGAGCCAACGCTTTGATTATGGCCATGATTCACACAGGTGACGCCATTTTAAAGTGATCCAACTGAATTACTACTCTGGCATTTGGGTCTTCCGGTGAGTTCACAAACAGAACACAAATCAGGACGTTAATTAACCCAAGGCTACAGCATGTGACCCCCTCCTGCAGTCCATGTAGGGCCTTATTTAATCAGGAAATATCAACGAGAAAGAAGTCAGTTGTATCAAGTTTAATAAAGGTCTAGAACTATAGCGCAAGAAGCTACCTTTTACTCTCTCCCAGTCCCTATCCCCCCTTTTCCCCTCTCTCCCTATCCCCCTCTCTCCCTCTATCCCTATCCCCCTTTTTCCCCTCTCTCCCTATCCCCCTCTCTCCCTCTCTCCCTATCCCCCTTTTTCCCCTCTCTCCCTATCCCCCTCTCTCCCTCTCTCCCTATCCCCCTTTTTCCCCTCTCTCCCTATCCCCCTTTTCCCCCTCTCTCCCTCTCTCCCTATCCCCCTCTCCCCTATCCCCCTTTTTCCCTCTCTCTCTATCCCCCTTTTTCCCTCTCTCTCCCTATCCCCCTTTTTCCCCTCTCCCTATCCCCTTTTTCCCTCTCTCCCTATCCCCCTTTTTCCCCTCTCTCCCTATCCCCCTTTTCCCCCTCTCTCTCCCTCTATCCCTATCCCCCTTTTTCCCCTCTCTCCCTATCCCCCTTTTTCCCCTCTCTCCCTTTTCCCCCTCTCTCCCTCTCTCCCTATCCCCCTTTTTCCCTCTCTCCCTATCCCCCTTTTTCCCCTCTCTCCCTCTCTCCCAGACACACAACACATTACCACTGCCATGGAGGAGAGAAACAAAAGCCTCTACGGGGGATTCGTGAGGAGGGAGGGAGGATGACGAAGACCTGGCCCGGCCCACTCCTCCATGGCTGTAAATTGTGACCCAGTTATGGTGTTGAGTGGCTGTGGTGGTTTCACCAGGTGGGGATCCCCCACCATTTACATGTGCCCTTTCAGAGCCGTGGAGGAGGGACCGCAGGGGGAGGGAACAGTCTGACAGGACCAATGAACCATGCTTCAAACTGTTTACTGTACTGTGCCCCTCCCTCTCCTTCTCAACCGCTCACAACCCCCCCCCATCTCTCTCTCCCTTCCTCCATTTATTTCTCCCCCACTCTCTCTCTCTCATTATTACTCTTCATCTCTCCTCCTAATTACTTTTTTATTTTTCTCCTTCTGTTTCCCCCCTGGTCTGATATTATATATTATCTTAGGGTAATCTAGTGGCCTGTCTCAAAGCATGTTAGTTTAAGTCATTGCGGAGGCTGCTGTTATGAGAACGTCTCAGGCTGGCAGTCGTCTGGATATTAAACTCATCTCTCACTGCCTGATACACACACACACACACACACACACACACACACACACACACACACACACACACACACACACACACACACACACACACACACACAGTGAACGGCGGTCTGAGGGCAAAGCAGACGGCCAGACGGAACACCAGACAAATAGATTGGTACAAATCCACCACCTCAGGATATGAGCAGTTTCAAGCCATTCGTTACTCTGAGCATTGGTGATGAAATGAATACCCCAGTGACTGATTCATACTGATCCGTAACACAATCCTCCACAGCTTCGACAGCTTTCTCCAGTGAGTAGATTGTAACAAATGGCAGGTCATGTCATCCTTCATGAACGGGTAACTTGATCTGTGTACAGCTTCACGGCGTGCTCTCCTGCACGATGAATGGATAGCTATAGTTCCACTATAAATCCTCACTTCAACGGCCGTACAAATCAATGGCTTTGCCCCAGACATCCAGGTAGCCAAAAGGAGAAAGGATTGTAGCTATAGAATATCTGACTGATCTGGCATGAATCTACACTAAAGTAATGACTCTACCGCCTAACAGGGAGAGACCGTAACCCTGGTGACTAGAGTCCTACTATCTGTCCTCTCTCTCCAGTAGTCTGTGTGATACCAGGGTGCTAAAAGGCCGGATGAATTACTGCCCTCCCAGGGGAGGCTTTACGCTAAGCCTAGATAATGGTCTGTAAGCTACATAATAACCTGGCTTCTACAATAGCCCAAATAACACCTGATGGTTGAGGGTTTTTAGATGGTTTTTAGGTCAACTAGCTATACACTCTTAGAGAAGAAAGGGTTCCAAAAGGGTTCTTTGGCTGTCCCCGTAGGAGAACCCTTTGAGTTCCAGGTAGAACCCATTGGGTTCCATTTATAACCCTCCTCTGTAGAAAGGGTTCTACATGGAACCCAAAAGGGTTCTAATCGGCAGCCAAAAAGCTTTCTTCAAAGGGTTCTCCTATGGGGACAGCCAATGAACACTTTTAGGTTCTAGACAGCACCTTCTATTTCTAAGCGTGTAGGTTCAAAACTATGTGACAGAGCGTTTCAATAGAGTCGCTGACACAATACCATGTCAATCACACTGAGTGCACCTACAGTCAAGTTTCCATTTGAGTAATTCTATTTTAATGCCAGTTACTTTCAGTAGGTGTTCTGGTCTTACCTGGGTGATGAGGCTCTTGAGCTCTGTCCTCTCCACTTCCCAGGAGGCCTTGGCGCGGGCAAACTGCTGGGTGAGTTCCTGTGAGCCCTGGCGCTCCTCTCGCAGCTCTCCGCTCAGATCCTGGAGCGCTCCCTTCAGGTCCGCCAGAGTGCTGCTCACGCCCCTCGTCTAGGCCACGGACAGGATAGAGAATCAGTGAAGGACCTCGTCGATATTGCCTAAAAAGACCTCTAAAATATTGCCTGCTTTAATGCTATCTTTTCCCGTGTTAACCCTGTGTGTCCTGTACCTGTTTGTAGCTCTTCTCCAGCAGGCAGAGCTCCTTGGAGATGCTGGTGCTGAGGGGCTGCTCCTCTGCGGCGGCCATCTTGTTGTCTCCCTGGTGGGCGGCCAGACTCTCCTCCTCCAACAGCAGGTACAGGTCCTTCAGACTGTTCACCTGTAGGGAAACACACAGCACATTATCTGTCAACCAGCAAGCCAACCAACCAACCAACCAATTCTGCCACGACTAAGTGACTGATTCAAAAGGAGAAGGTATCAACCAGTCCCGTACCTCCAGGACATCCTTGGCCTCCGTGTCCAGCTTGCGTCCCAGACGCCACTGTTTGAGGAAGCAGCGCAGCTTGAGGCTCAGCAGCAGCAGGGTCTGCTTGAGTTGATGGGACTCCTGCACCATCAGGTTCCTCTCTTGGCTCCAGAACTTCTGTTGCAGCCGCGTCTGCAGACTCAGACTCTGCAGCTGGAAGTCCCTCCGCGTCAGGGCCTTCTGGTGCTCCTCCTGCAGCTGGGGACACACACACAGGACACAGGCCAGTTAGTGAGGGCTACAGGGACACATTTGTTATTATAAGGGATTAGCTTCATAGCAGTTGTTTGTGAAGTTTGCTAAGTGGGTGCATGTATGTAATAAACTGTTGTTAAATATATAGTAGCGATACAATACTGTTCTCCAGTGGGGCACATATTCTGTATTAGCATTGACAGGACGTGACAGTGACAATGCTCTGCGTGGTTTAGCAGGGTTTGTCTGTAGTCACTGTGGTGCCCATAGATATAGAACAGTCGTGTCTCCGTGGTTGTGCCCATAGATATAGAACAGTCGTGTCTCCGTGGTTGTGCCCATAGATATAGAACAGTCGTGTCTCCGTGGTTGTGCCCATAGATATAGAACAGTCGTGTCTCCGTGGTTGTGCCCATAGATATAGAACAGTCGTGTCTCCGTGGTTGTGCCCATAGATATAGAACAGTCGTGTCTCCGTGGTTGTGCCCATAGATATAGAACAGTCGTGTCTCCGTGGTTGTGCCCATAGATATAGAACAGTCGTGTCTCCGTGGTTGTGTCCATAGATATAGAACAGTCGTGTCTCCGTGGTTGTGTCCATAGATATAGAACAGTCGTGTCTCCATGGTTGTGTACCTGTGAGACTGTCTGAGAAGTGCTGTGGGTGTGGTCTCGGTGGGCCTGTCTCTCCAGAGTCAGTTCCTCCTGCGTCCCGTGAGCCGTCTCCCTCGCATCTGACAGAAGGGCCTGCAGCTCACTGATCTGCTGAGGGAAGGGCGGCGGGAGGGAGCGAGGGAGGGAAGGAGGGAGGGAGGGAGGGAGGGAGGGAGAGGGAGAGGGAGAGAGAGAGAGAGAGAGAGAGAGAGAGAGAGAGAGAGAGAGAGAGGTACACCATTATAGTTAGAGTAAAATACACCACCTCCCAACTGAAAAAAATATCCTCCTTTAGATTGTATAACACAATCAACATGTCTCATTTATTGATCATAACTGTTTCCCAACAGGGAACAACAATCCTCGCCTTTTGTCAGTGAGAGGGGCATCGACCGTTCCCCATAATGTTCTTCTTCTTCACCCTCCGCCAACTCGCGGCGGGGGTCACTCCTAGCCCGACCCAGCCCCACCATCACCGTTAACCCACTAACTGCGAACTCAAATGGCCTCCTTTATACCGACAGGCACAAAGGCCAGCCGCTCGATCTCTTCGTTATCACTCGGCGCCAAAATTAGACGAAGCGTGTAACATTTGATAGGGTGGGACACTGGGGATGGGGTGTTGGGTGGAAGACTGAGATACCCTGAGGACATTTTAATACTCTAAAGGCTTGTGAGGTTTGAAAATGAAAACTCCATTATTTAATATCCACTGTGTGCATAATGTGCCATGGATATCTGTGCTTAAATGGCGCTTGGCTACTAGTTGCTGCTGTGTTTTGAAGTATAAAGACGGAGACCATTGCGCTTTGTCTTGCGATTCTCTGAGGGCTTTGACAGATAAGTGAAAGTACTGTGTCATTTAGTTTTCATATGTAAGCTTGACAGGCGTTGCTGGAATCATTTCTTGGTTGTTGTGCAATTCACCCACCACTCGTCTACCCTTATCGTTTATGAAACCAACATGAGTGAGTAAACTCTCCTGTCAGCGTAAGTCTATGACACTAGCTCACTATTGCTCAGCAAGTAACATAATTGATTTACAACTGATTTTTAAAAATATCAGTTACACCATAACCAGCTTCTGCATATCTCTCTCTCCTTCTCCTCTGCAGCCTCTGTAAGTGACTTCTGACACCTTCAATTCCTCACCAAAGGGATTGAGGAGCAAGAGTGAGGGGAGCTCAATTTCAGCTGGGTAGTTTCCTCACACTTCAATGCATATTTTGCCTCGTAGACCAAAAGTGTATGAAGGGCTTACATTTCCCAGGCAAGCCTCAGGCGCAGACTCCGTGTCCATAAATGGCTAACCTGCTGTCAGTTTCCGATGCCCTTCATAGCTTTATGTCCGTCACGCCGCGGCCCTGCAGAAGAATCTCCCGTTTTAAAAGTAGACTCAGCGATATGACGTAGATGCAGGAAGTTAAAAAAAACATAAGGGGTCAATTTCCGCAACAATATAAGAGTTAAAGCGCGAGGCTCAACTTCTCCACTGCTTCGGTGACCTGGCTACCACGCTGTGAACGGCGCGAAGCGAGAACCCGTGAACCTGCGTAGATACTGTGTGTGACTGTGTGAGAGCGAAGTGTTGCATCTCGCTAATCTCAAATATCTCTGGTGCTGCTCATGGCAACATCACGCGGATATAGTACCCTATTTCTAACATTCTGGATAAGAAATGGAGTAGCAGATTATCATACAGTACATTACTGAAATATACTCCAAGCTCATCCCCAAGCTCTGGACCCTGGGAATGAACGCCTCCCTCTGCAACTGGATCCTGGACTTCCTGACGGGCCGCTCCCAGGTGGGGAGGGTAGGCAACAACACATCCTCCACACTGATCATCAACACGGAGGCCCCTCAGGGGTGTGTGCTTAGTCCCCTCCTGTACTCTCTGTTCACCCACAACTGTGTGGCCGTGCACGACTCCAACACCATCATCAAGTTTGCTGATGACTCAACGGTTGTAGGACTGATCACCGACGACGATGGGGCAGCCTATGGGGAGGTCAGAGACCTGGCAGTGAGGTGCAAGGACAAGAACCTCTCCCTCAACGTCAGCAAGACAAAGGATCTTATTTGTGGACTACAGGAAAAGGAGAGACGAGCACGCCACATCGGTGGGGCTGTAGTGGAGCGGGTCGAGAGTTTCAAGTTCCTCGGTGTCCACATACACACAGTTGTGAAAAGGGCACGACAGTGCCTATTCCCCCTCCGGAAGCTGAAAAGATTTGGCACGAACCCTCAAATTCTCAAGTTCTACAGCTGCACCATTGAGAGCATCTTGACTGGATACATCACCGCTTGGTATGGCAACTGAAGGGCACTCGACCGCAAGGCGCTACAGAGGGTGGTGAGTACGGCCGAGCTCCCCTGCCATCTAGGGCCTCTATACCAGGCGGTGTCAGAGGAAGGGCCAAAATATTGTCAAAGACTCCAGTACCCCAAGTCATAGACTCTTCCAGACTTAGTACCAGTGCACCAAGTCTGGAACCAAAATTACCCTGAAATGCTTCTACCCCCAAGCCATATGACTGCTAAATAGCCAATCAAATGGCTACCCAGACTACCTACATTGTCCCTTTCTCTTGTACTGACTCTATGCACTCTCCAACACACTACATACAGTTGAAGTCAGAAGCTTACATACACCTTAGCCAAATACATTTAAACTCAGTTTTTCACAATTCCTGACATTTAATCCTAGTAAAAATCCCTGTCAGTTAGGTCAGTTAGGGTCACCACTTTATTTTAAGAATGTGACATGTCAGAATAATAGTAGAGTGATTTATTCCAGCTTTTATTTCTTTCATCACATTCCCAGTGGGTCAGAAGTTTACATGCACTCAATTAGTATTTGGTAGCATTGCCTTTAAATAGTTGAACTTGGGTCAAACGTTTCGGGAAGCCTTCCACAAGCTTCCCACAATAAGTTGGATGAATTTTGGCCCATTTCCTCCTGACAGAGCTGGTGTAACTGAGTCAGGTTTGTAGGCCTCTTTGCTCGCACACACTTTTTCAGTTCTTCCCACAAATGTTCTATGAATTGAGGTTTTGTGATGGCCACTCCAATACCTTGACTTTGTTGTCTTTAAAGGTATTTTGCCACAACTTTGGAAGTATGCTTGGGGTCATGTCCATTTGGAAGACCCATTTGCGACCAAGCTTTAACTTCCTGACTGATGTCTTGAGATGTTGCTTCAATATATCCACATCATTTTCTTTCCTCATGATGCCATCTATTTTGTGAAGTGCACCAGCAAAGCACCCCCACAACATGATGCTGCCACCCCGTGCTTCACGGTTGGGATGATGTTCTTCGGCTTGCAAGCCTCCCCTTTTCTCTCCAAACATAAAACGATGGTGATTATGGCCAAACAGTTCTATTTTTGTTTCATCAGACCAGAGGACATTTCTCCAAAAAGTACGATCTTTGTCCCCATGTGCAGTTGCAAACCGTAGTCTGGCATTTTATGGCGGATTTGGAGCAGTGGCTTCTACCTTGCTGAGCGGCCTTTCAGGTTATGTCGATATAGGACTTGTTTTACTGTGGATATAGATTGTTGTACCGGTTTCCTCCAGCATCTTCACAAGGTCCTTCGCTGTTGTTCTGGTATTGATTTGCACTTTTCGCACCAATGTACGTTCATCTCTTGGAGACAGAAGGCGTCTCCTTCCTGAGTGGTATGATGGCTGCGTGGTCCCATGGTGTTTATACTTGCGTACTATTGTTTGTACAGATAAACGTGGTACTTTCAGGCGTTTGGAAATTGCTCCCAAGGATGATCCAGACTGAGGTCTTTTGAGGCTGATTTCTTTAGATTTTCCCATTATGTCAAGCAAAGAGGCACTGAGTTTGAAGGTAGGCCTTGAAATACATCCACAGGTGCACCTCCAATTGACTTAAATCATGTCAATTAGCCTATCAGAAGCTTCTAAAGCCATGACATAATTTTATGGAATTTTCCAAGTTGTTTAAAGGCACAGTCAATTTAGTGTATGTAAACCTCCGACCCACTGGAATTGTGATACAGTGAATTATAAGTGAAATCTGTCTGTAAACAATTGGAGAAATTACTTGTGTCATGTACAAAGTAGATAACTTGTTAACAAGAAATTTGTTCAGTGGTTGAAAAACTAGTTTTAATGACTCCAACCTAAATGTTCCGACTTCAACTGTACCACGCTCACACATACTCGCGCAAACACACTCGTTCACACTCCCCACATATGCTCCTGCTACTGTCTATTATCTACCCCGTTGCTTAGTCACTTTAACCCTACCTACTGTATATGTACATTGCTAACTCAATTACCTCTTACCCTTGCATGTTCTCCCTGAATATAGCCAGCTTATTTTTACCTGTTATCGTTATTCGTTATTCACGGGGTATTTATTCCTTGCAATTTTTGTGTATCTTTAACTCTGCATTGTTGTAATAGGACCCTTGAATAAGCATTAAACTGTTTGTCTACACCTGTTGTTCACAAAGCATGTGACAAATACAATTTGATTGGATTTGATTTTGTGGGTGTGTATTTTGACTGTACTGTAGCAGCGCCTTACCAGAGCTGTGTCCGTCTCCTGTGTTTCCTGGGTCTGGTTGCGGTCAGTGCGGCTGTCACCCTCCTCCTTCTGACCTTTCACATCGCGCTCTGATTGGTCCCTAAAGTTGGGCTGCTGCATGCATGGGCAAGTTAATGAAAAAAATCAAATAATAATAATAAAAAGAGGGGAAGACGAACAGAGGAGGAAGGGAAGGAAGAGGATGAGGGGAGACGTATTGGGGGGTAGTGAATCGAAAACAAAACCAAATCAAAAAAGAGATAAAAACAATAGAACCAAAATGGACGATCCATAAGACACTTTCCAAATAAAAAAATGAACCTCACAGGACAAAGAAAAGTATGTAAAGGAAAAACAGCTTTTTCAGAGTGGTGTAGGACAGAGTGGAAAACAGAACCAAAACAATGATGAGAAGTGCGAGCAACGGCTGGGGGGTTGGGGGAGGGGAGGGGAAGGGGTGAAGGAGAGGTGATTACAATAATCAAAAGAGAGGAGAGAGGAAAAGGAAACAAGTGCCGAAAACGGCGGTCACGGTGCCCATGCAGTGGGGGGGGATGGAGGGATGGGGTAGTGATCGGACGGGGTTGGCACTCAGTAGGCCTCTAATGTAGCTTAATTAAAAGCATAGAACCAACTTTACAAGACTGACTTAAAGTTACATCCTAAACACTTGCCCTAGGTGTGCTGAGCTACATATAGTAAGTAATACAGTACAACTACTCAACGAGCAAACCAACCACTATTGATACACGGTTTGCTTCTGTCTTCATTCTCCTCCATTCTGAACCACACAGGCACATCCTTGGCCTTTACAACATTCATTATCAGAATAACAGGGTACTCAACAAGTCTAATTCAATACGCTCTTTTATTACACCTTTAATAGCCCTACTCGCGCATATACAGTGCCTTGCGAAAGTATTCGGCCCCCTTGAACTTTGCGACCTTTTGCCACATTTCAGGCTTCAAACATAAAGATATAAAACTGTATTTTTTTGTGAAGAATCAACAACAAGTGGGACATAATCATGAAGTGGAACGACATTTATTGGATATTTAAAACTTTTTTAACAAATCAAAAACTGAAAAATCGGGCGTGCAAAATTATTCAGCCCCTTTACTTTCAGTGCAGCAAACTCTCTCCAGAAGTTCAGTGAGGATCTCTGAATGATCCAATGTTGACCTAAATGACTAATGATGATAAATACAATCCACATGTGTGTAATCAAGTCTCCGTATAAACACACCTGCACTGTGATAGTCTCAGAGGTCCGTTAAAAGCGCAGAGAGCATCATGAAGAACAAGGAACACACCAGGCAGGTCCGAGATACTGTTGTGAAGAAGTTTAAAGCCGGATTTGGATACAAAAAGATTTCCCAAGCTTTAAACATCCCAAGGAGCACTGTGCAAGCGATAATATTGAAATGGAAGGAGTATCAGACCACTGCAAATCTACCAAGACCTGGCCGTCCCTCTAAACTTTCAGCTCATACAAGGAGAAGACTGATCAGAGATGCAGCCAAGAGGCCCATGATCACTCTGGATGAACTGCAGAGATCTACAGCTGAGGTGGGAGACTCTGTCCATAGGACAACAATCAGTCGTATATTGCACAAATCTGGCCTTTATGGAAGAGTGGCAAGAAGAAAGCCATTTCTTAAAGATATCCATAAAAAGTGTTGTTTAAAGTTTGCCACAAGCCACCTGGGAGACACACCAAACATGTGGAAGAAGGTGCTCTGGTCAGATGAAACCAAAATTGAACTTTTTGGCAACAATGCAAAACGTTATGTTTGGCGTAAAAGCAACACAGCTCATAACCCTGAACACACCATCCCCACTGTCAAACATGGTGGTGGCAGCATCATGGTTTGGGCCTGCTTTTCTTCAGCAGGGACAGGGAAGATGGTTAAAATTGATGGGAAGATGGATGGAGCCAAATACAGGACCATTCTGGAAGAAAACCTGATGGAGTCTGCAAAAGACCTGAGACTGGGACGGAGATTTGTCTTCCAACAAGACAATGATCCAAAACATAAAGCAAAATCTACAATGGAATGGTTCAAAAATAAACATATCCAGGTGTTAGAATGGCCAAGTCAAAGTCCAGACCTGAATCCAATCGAGAATCTGTGGAAAGAACTGAAAACTGCTGTTCACAAATGCTCTCCATCCAACCTCACTGAGCTCGAGCTGTTTTGCAAGGAGGAATGGGAAAAAATGTCAGTCTCTCGATGTGCAAAACTGATAGAGACATACCCAAAGCGACTTACAGCTGTAATCGCAGCAAAAGGTGGCGCTACAAAGTATTAACTTAAGGGGGCTGAATAATTTTGCACGCCCAATTTTTCAGTTTTTGATTTGTTAAATTTTTTTGAAATATCCAATAAATGTCGTTCCACTTCATGATTGTGTCCCACTTGTTGTTGATTCTTCACAAAAAAATACAGTTTTATATCTTCATGTTTGAAGCCTGAAATGTGGCAAAAGGTCGCAAAGTTCAAGGGGGCCGAAAACTTTCGCAAGGCACTGTACAGTACATTTACATGGCTATGACAATTGCCTCTTGATGTGTGTAAATAGACAGTGGTTTATGGTTTCTAGGATTTCCTTATCACCCTATCATGTCATGCAGCACAGCGGTGGCTGCATTTGAGGCCGGAGCTCTATGTAGCATCTATAGCGGCCTGTAAGGCGTCAAAGCAGCATGCGTATCATGTGTAGTAAGTAAGGATCATGTGTACAGGCAGCATTCTGTGCCAGGGAGAAACCATAGTGTGAGCTGGGATGGAGGAGGAGCATTAGTAAGCCGTAACGTGGTTCAAAGAGCAAACAGGACAGAAATAATAGATTTGTTACCAAAAAAAAAGAGGATATAAAAAGAAAAGGAAAGAAACACGATTGATAATAAAGGAGGGGTGGGAAGAGGAGGAGTAGGGGGGTTTGTTCTTACCTTCTGCTCTGCGGGGATCTCACCCGCCTGGTCATCTGGAGGGCAGGGGTGAGAGGCAGAGGGTGCACCCACCACAGAGTCCCCAGCCTCGGACAGTAGAGGCAGGGGGGATGCCCCCTCCACCTGTGCCCTCCCTGAGGGGGTGGTGCCTAGGCTCTCAACCCACTCCACAAAAGCCTGGAGCTGGGTGTGCAGTGCTCGCAGCCTACCCGTCAGAGCCTCCACCAGGGGAAGATCCTGGAGCTCCGAGGGCTGGGCCTGCTGGCTCTTCTCTGGGACACATGGCTCTGCAGCCTCCCCGGAGGAGATCTTGCGGTAGAGGGAGATGGAAGGGCAGTTGGAGTCGGAGGCAGTCAGCAGCTGGATGGCTGTAGAGATTAGGCGGGCTTGGTCCCTCATGGCTAGCAGGGATTCACGGTCCTTCAGCCCCAGGGGGACAGGAAACCCAGTGGACGTCTTCTTCTCCCTCTCCTCCAGGGGCTCGTTCTCCCCTCCGATGGGGCCCTCGCGGTGAGCCTGGCTGGGGAGGCACTCAGCTGAGTCCCCTGCCTCTGCGTCGGTCTCCAGGGCGGGCCTGGAAGAGCTGTGGTAAGAGGCCAGGTCGCAGCGCTGCAGGTTGGACAGCAACACACGGTTCTCATACTGGAGCTTCTTCACCTTGCCACTCAGATCCCCGATCTGGAGCCTGGCGGCCTGCAGCAGCTCCTCCTGGGGGGCCTCTGTGCTGATCAGAGCCCCCCCACCATGACTGTCCTCCAGGAGAGAGATGGACGAGGAGTCGTCCTGGTCTGGGTCCGACGCCAGCGGCAGCTCCGACTTGTAGCGGTTGATCTCGTTCATCAGCAGCTTGTTCTGCTCCTCCATCTCTAACAGCGAGCGCCGCAGCAGCTCCGCCTCCTCCTCGACAAACTGCAGGTGCCTCTGGAGCTCCATCACGTTCTCCAGACCTCCTCCTCCATGTCCTCCCATGCCGCCGACCCCCAGGCCTGGTGGCAGCTCCTGGCCCTTCATATCGTCCATCTCGGCCCGCAGGCCGCGGTTCTCCACCTCCAGTTCCACAATGCGCCGGCTCAGCAGGTTGGCCTCCTCCTCCACCAGCTTCAGGTGAACTCTGACCTCGGCCTCGCGCGTGTGGGGCGAGTCGTTGACCTCCTCCACGGTGAGCGAGGCGTCTACATCGCCGTACATCGAACGGTACTTGGCCAGCTCCTCCCGCATTTCCTCGCTGTCCTTGGCCATCTTGGTCAGCTTCTTGCACATGAGCGCTGACTCCTCCTTGGCAAAGTGGAGCTGGCACTTGAGGTCAGAACTGTCCTCCTGCTGGCCACATAGACAGGTAGTTAGTGTGTTGTCAGTGTTCCTAACTAACTCACACACAAAAATACAAGATATCTCCAGCTAACATGTCACAGAGAGAAAGATTATGAGGCCAAAATGACAAATGAAAAAAGTGAATTGTTTCTTCCCGTTAACATAATAGCTTGAACTCATCTGACATCCTCATGGTAACCCCAGCAAATAGTTAGACCAATGCAAAGTTATGGATTTTTTTAGGCAAAGTGGGGTAGGTGGATGCAACAACGGGAAGTCATGCACGCTGTATTACAGTGATATGAAATGTGTGGTGGCTAGGGGCACTTAGGGACATTGGTGTATTTATAACAGACAGAAGCCATTTTGAATATTAAACCCACATTTATTTTGCAGAGGGTATTACTCAGATTCCCTTCCATTTATTATTTAACCAAGCGGCCCAAAATGATCCAGGCCCATTAAATAATACTTTGTGTTGTGTGATTTATTGGCTATAGACTATTTGCCAGAACATTAAACACAGTCTGGAGAGGGTTTATACTATTTAGAGTATGTTTGCACTCCAATATTATAATATTAAGCATGAACCTCATCCCCACAGGAATGAAGGACGAGAGAGAGGCTTTTGACATTCTCATTATACTAAAAACACCCCCCCCCCACACACACACATTGTGTACCACCACAACCTCAACGCGAGAGAGAGAGGAGAGAGGAGAGAGAGAGAGGAATGTGCGCAAAAGCATGATCTGCTATTGTCAAACGTTGCGCTAACTTGGAAGTGTATCATCTCCTTCCCAGGTCGCGAAAGTGAGAACAATCCGTTTAACTGTCTGTAAGTCTGGGTTACCTGGGGAGACAGCTTCTTCTCTGGCTTGTTGTTTGGCCGAGCCCCTCGCTTCTTCAGAGAGTTCTGAAAATAGAGGGAAACACATATATTGACAATAATTAGTGTCAATCAATCGACAAATCAAATTAACCAAGTGCTTTCACAGTAACCCAGCCTAGGCCCTAGACCCCCAAAGAGCATGCAGCAGCACATTGGCCAAGGCGTTATACAACATAATAATAATACCACCAATCTCCAAGCCTTTTCCCCCGCCACTCGCTCACCCAACTTGCCCCTGTCGCCCCCTTCACCCCTGCCACTTTACCCAGTTTATCATCACCATGGAGATGTTAATCCCCACAGTGACACTGATAGGGGTGTGGAGCTACAGTTGACCGCATTCCTGCTATGTAAACAGAGAGGAAGGGGTGGCGAGGGGGAGAGGGAGACAGAGATAGAGAAAGAAAGAAAGAGAAAGCTGAAGAGAGGAAGATAGTAAACTGAGATGAGACCATAAAGAGAGAAAAGGAACAGCGTTGCTAACGATAGCCAGCCCCTCCCGTTGGTCACCTGGGCTTCAGTACACGGAGTTAAATCCTAATAAATCCCAATTCCTACCAGAGTGCAGAGAGACACAAACACACACACACACACACACACACACACAGACAGACAGACGCGCTGCAGTACAAGCTTATCTCGCCAAGGCGTTTCCATGGAAACTGGCTACTTTCTCCGCACTGAGCTGGCTGGTGAAAAAGGCAGGGATATCCACAGTCCATTCTGCTGTGTTTTATTAAATCAAGCTGAAAACAAACAAGACCCTGCTACCACAGTACAGTATAGAGCCTTTAACATAGTGGACACATACGTACAGTATGCATACACACACGCACAACATCCAGAACCAATTCCCCCAAGTGCAAAAAAAATCCAGCTAGAGAGCAGAGTAACTAGATTGGATTTAAAGCGGTGCCGGTATAGTATAAAGAGATGCATCCAATCCTCAACCCTCATTTTGCCTTTGCTGACAATGTCATGCAGTTTAGCTGGTGGCTGAGAACCTTTTAATGGTGCTAAACTTCAAGGTAGAATCAATGGAGAGATACTGGAAGTATTGATCCCTGCCAAGTATCGCCCAACCTTGGGACACTTTTTTTCATTTTGTTTTGACCATTGGTTTCGACAGGCCAGCTGTAACAGGGATGTCGTGGTGCCACTGTGACATGGCAGGCTTACACCATTTGAACACAGAGCTAAACCCCAATACCCACTCATGTATAAAACCCCTATAAGATACAAACATCTCACATCAATTTTTTTCTGTCCCCCTTACCTATTTTGTTATCTCCAGGGGTGTGGCGGTTATTATCATGCAAAAGACTGCCGGTCTCACCGTAATTGACTGTTCATTAAGACCTGTTATGGCTAGACGTTCCGCTAACTTCCAGTGAAATTACGGAGCCCGAAATTCAACTTAAATTATTAGAAATATTTAACTTTCATAAATTCACAGTGCAATACACCAAAATAAAGCTTAACTTCTTGTTAATCCAGCCACCGTGTCAGATTTCAAAAAGGCTTTACGGCGAAAGCAAACCAAGCGATTATCTGAAGACAGCGCCCCATCATACAAACACATCATACATCATATTTCAACCAAGCAGGTGCGACACGAAAGTCAGAAATAACGATATAATTCATGCCTTACCTTTGAAGATCTTCTTCTGTTGGCACTCCAATATGTCCCAGAAACATCACAAATGGTAATTTTCTTTGATAAAGTCCTTCTTTATATCCCCAAAATGTCCATTTATTTGGCGCGTTTGATTCAGAAATACACTGGTCCCAACTCGCCCAACATGACTACAAATGATCTAATAAGTTACCTGTAAACTTGGTCCAAACATTTCAAACAACTTTCCTTATCCAACTTTAGGTATCCTAAAACGTAAATAATTGATCAAATTTAAGACGGAATATACTGCGTTCAATAGTGGATAAAATCAAAGTGGAGTGAGCTCCAGGTCGCGCGCACCAAACAAAAGAGTCCACTTGGCTTGACACTTAGAAAGTACAGCCGTACTTCTTCATTTCTCAAAGGAAAAACATCAACCAATTTCTAAAGACTGTTGACATCTAGTGGAAGCCATAGGAACTGCAACCAGGTGCCTCATAAATCTAGTTTCCCATAGAAAATCAATAAAAAACACAGTGCCCTCAAATCTTTTTTGAATTTTTCTGAACCACTAGGCTACCTGCTGCCCCTAGTCTCAATGAAATCTTGTCTTTACTAATATGTAAAATTAGTTTAGATTTAGAATGGCCCATTATCAGGCTCGGGCTCCCGAGTGGTGCAGTGGTCTAAGGCACTGTATCTCAGTGCAAGAGGCATCACTGCAGTCCCTGGTTTGAATCCAGGCTGCATCACATCTGACCGTGATTGGGAGTCCCATAGGGCGGTGCACAACTGGCACAGCGTCGTCTGGGGTAGGCCATCATTGTAAATGAAAATCTGTTCTTAACTGACTTGCCTAGTTAAGTAAAAAATCATGCACTCAAATAACGAATTGGAGGCTGCACACTTTCCCACAAGTCCATTCTATAGGCTACTTCGGTTTTATAGAGGAGCTGTGCTTAATATGATCAGCCGAGAAATAAATACAACAACACTCCATTCACTCCATCAACCACTGTTTGAGGAGTAGGCTCTCGCAGCGCGACAGCTGATATTTCGCCCAAACTCTGTATGCCATAGGCTCTCCAACCCTGTTCCTGCAGCTACCCAGTGCTTAATTTGGGGAACCAAGTGAAATCTGTTCGGGAACATCGATAGTAACATGTTTTTCACAACTAAACATATTTCACTAAACTGTTGACAGCCCTTCGCGCGCTCTAGAAGGGAATAAAGGAGAGAGAGGAGGAGATGGAAACGCACGGTGGTGAGATATTCTGTATAGCTAAAGGTAATGTGTCACCCAATTAATTATGAAAATATAAAATGACCTATTACTAGGCTATTCTAAATCAAATATAAATTCGCTAATTGTACTAACTGTAAGCCGGCCTGCACAATCAATGAAACAACAGCATCACCTAGCTAGACTATCCGTTCTCTCCCAGACTCATGAATATACATTCTGGAGCGTGCAATAAGATAACCAGTCCATTTAGTTTGCATAAAAATACCGTCCACACTCAAAGGCAATTACTCAAATCTGTTTAATTTTGGAGTATAGGCTAGACCCCCCCCCAGGATTGCGCTCATAAGCCTATGTGTATGGGAGTTTTTAATTCATCTTCACTCCATCCATTTCGTTGTTAGGCTTTGAAACAACACCCACAACAACCATGTTTTACACTGTTTAAACCTGCTGTTGAACTTCTTTCTTCAAATTGATCATCACAGCAAGGTGATTCTAACAGTTTTACAAGTATGATAGCCATACTGTTTTGATAAGTGTTTGATGTCATTTTCGATCCCCTATGCATTGATGTCAGAGTGGTTAGAGGGGCAATAGAGCCCTGAGTACCAGGCCATTAGCGACCTGATGGTTGTTAGCAAGTTTGGTACTACCAAAGCATGTCCAGAGTGCATAAGAGGAGATTACCTTGACTCAACGGTCACATGGACTTTTACTGCGGTCATGACTCATGACTGCAGTTGTGGCGGTAATACGGTCACCCCAATAGCTGTATCAAATATCAATAATTTTCACACTCAAAAAGGTTTCTCCTATGGGGACAGTCGAAGAACCCTTTTGGAACCTTTTTTTTAAAGAGTGTAGGGTGTAATTTGGGACACAGCCTTCCTGCTCTGCAATCTCACACCCACAAAACAAAACCAGACAAAATTCCACCCGCTCTGCCAGGTTGACGTAATCGTCCGGCGTTCTCTGTGCAACAGCTACGTGTCATTCAGAACACAAGGCCACTCACACAAACAATGCAGGGCTGACTCAACCTCAGTAAAACACAGAGGCAGAACCGGGACAACATCAGGGAGATGAGGTTTGAAGTGATGTCTCTGTACACTGTAAACGGGTCACCGTGAATTTAACAATAGCTCACAGGCTACTTGATGGCCAGTAAAAATCTGTATTTCATATTATAGTACACTTACTGTAATATAAGTATGGTATCAAAGCAAATACTGTGTAAAAAAAAAAGTAAATGCTACCATAATCTGAATTAATGAATTAATGGATTAATGAAATTCACTGAGGGGAGGGCTTTGTATTTCACAGTATTTTACTATAATTACAAGGGATTGGTGCAAGCAGATTTGCTGCTATAGTGTTTACACATTATAGAATGTGAATGAATATTTAGTGTTTTATGTCACTTGTACATCTAGAGGCCTTAACAAAAGCTTCCAAACAGGTAGCAAATACAGGGCAAAACAGACCAGAAAGACATGGAAAAATGGTAAACCATTTCAAGTTGAAGAATTCCTGCCACTCCAATCTGTCCCCTATACAGTTTAAATTCATGGGTCTTTATAACCACATAGGAGATAAAAATGGGTACATCATTCTCACTCACAGGTGCAACAAATATAGCCTCTTACAAGGCATGCCTCAAAATATGTTAATGATCCAGCAAGTGGTCAAAAGGTTTTCAGCCCTCTAAAGATACGGTACGGTACTGTATTCTGTGGAGTGGGAATGACAGAGCCATTCAAAATACCGCAATTTTCCCACAATGCATCATCATTTACAATACGCAGTAAAACATTAGAGTTTTTTTTACTGTTGATAATATCTAAAACTACAATTTTCTGTTCCAGTGTATGTAAAGCCGTGCCACTCCCAAGTCTGCCTGTGTCATGCCTAAACACACCTGCACAATGCACAGTTAAAGACACGCACGTGCACACACATACAGATGCGTGCACGCACACACACCCTATCCCCAGCAAAAAAACACGAGCATTCAATGGCATGTGTCTGTGCTATCTGATAACATGGTTCTGTGTGTGTATGTCAACAGGCTGTAACTCTAGTGGTGTGGGCTGTGTAACCGGAGGCCTGGAGGGGGTAGGTTGGTAGGCTGATCCCTGGCTGGATGTCTCTCTCCTGCGAGAGGGAGGTCGAGACGTGTAGGTCCCCCTTAGACATGTGAAATTGCATTTTCACTAGTAAAATAGCTGTTTTCACACGCCGATGTTAAAATTCACCCGTTGAAACCATATTTTGACATGTATTACATTTAGAATTCACATGTTAACACCACCTTTTCACGTGAGGGTAAGAACGTGTTTTCACCTCGCATCTGAATTGCCGTTTCACATGTGACATTATTGGTATCGCATGTTCAAAACTTTCATGTGGAAATCGGATATGTAGTTTCACGTGGAAAACATTCACATGTGAAAAGCTCACTTTCACATGTGGAATTGCAAGTTCACGTGTGAAAAACATTCCGTTTCATGTGAAAAAAAAATTCCACATAATTGTTTTTCACAACTGAGCTTGCAATTTCACATTTGAAAGTGAAAACCGAATTGGCAGTTTCATGTTTAAGAAAACTCCACGTGAATATCTCACTTTCACATGTGGAATTGCAGGTTCACGTGTGGGGTTTAAAAAAACGTTACGGTGTGAAAAGATGGCGTTAGCATGTTGCATTAGCAATGTTTCCAACGGTAGAATGAGGGTGACCACATCTTAAAAAGCCCAAGACGGGAACGATTTAGCGGGAAAATTTGTGAAACAGAGGATAGAATAACATTTTTTAGGGGCAGGTTCATAAATGCTGCAAATATATCATATTTGTTTTGATCAGTCATGGAAATAAAAGCGATGAAAACATGTTTGATCGTTATTTAAAAAGATGGAGTACAAAGCCATAGAATGAAAAATACCGGAGTTTTGGCGCAGGCACTGCCGACTAGTGCTAGCTAACTACCTAGCAATTTAAAAAAAAAAATCTATTAATTCTATTTAAAAAGATTACAAAATGGATACTTGGGGTCACAGTATCAATATAATATTGTCAAAAATAATGTTGCGATATTCATAGATTTCCCCCATCACTAGTTATTATATGGTGCAATCCTCTAGTGAGCGAGTTACTTTTGTGACATTAATATTAAGCAAAACTTCTGAAGTCGAGAACACAATTCTTAGTATGGCAAACAAAAAGAATGATATCGAAAGCAAAACATAAACCTTAAAGTCTTGATGGCAAAACAAAATATTGCAAGAAAATAATTCAAATCTGTGAGAACAAATGAATGTAAATGGATGCAAAAATAGATTTCCGTGAAAACATTTTGTGTAACGCTATTAAATAGAAACGCCTCCATCTTTTCTGCAATTTTCCCTCTATTTGGTTATATTACCCTTGGCCTTTGCTTTCACTGCCTTTTTTTGGCACGTTCATTCCAGCAGCAGAGCACCCTGTATCCCACTGCTGGTTTGCCTCTGAAGCTAAGGGACTATTTAGGTCCTGGTTGGTCCCTAGATGGGACACAGGAAGTATGGAAAAAATGCACATGTGGGGGGAAATATAATTCACATGATATGTTCACAAGTGTGTTGAAAAACCATGTTTTTTGTTGTTGTAAGGTTCCGGCCTGGCCATCATGCCTGCACACTTAAGCCCAGTACAGCTCTGCTTGGCTTTGCCCTACAGTGTAAATCAGGAAACAGTCAGCCAGACTGGACTTGGGAAATAACGCCTGGTGCAGAGAAAAGGACGGAGACGTTGTTACACAACCTCACAGTCCAGGGCTTGGAAAGATTAACTTGTGCAACAATGAATGTTAGGATAGGAACAGACATCATCGCGACACTAATGTGGGTTTACTGGATTTGGTGGACATCTGATGGCGCAACACACACACACACACACACAGATGTAGGATCTTCGTTTCAGACAGTTTGCGACAGAAGGAAAAGAATCCTGCAGCAAAAGGAAATGTGAATAATTATGTGGATTATAATTGATTATAATTCATGAAAAACAGAGGAAGAGAGAGGAGTGTAGGTGTGGGAGAGAGTAAGAAGGAGAGAGAGAGTAAGAGAGAGAGCTTGAGAGTGTGGGATATGCTGACTAGTTAATAATGGAGAGTAATAGTGTGCAACAGTTGAGGCTGCTGAGGGGAGAATGGCATCAAACGTATTTGATACCGTTCCACCAATTCCGCTCCAGCCATTACCACGACCATGTCCTCCCCAATTAAGGTGCCACCAACCTCCTGTGGTGTCCAAGGGACCCTGGCATGCCTAGATAGACGAGGGGTCATGACTCTGGTGGCGGCTCGACCAGAGGGGGGGGTCAGGCACTCAAACAATGGATCGCAATGCCAGCCCGGAACATAATCACACAGAACTACTACTTCGGTCTGCACCCAAGGCAACCAACACAACTATCACACAATATGGCTTTATCACATTACTACACCATTTAATACGGTGGAAGCATGAAACAAAGGGAGCAATAAAAGTGTCATAAAATTAGAAATATGAATATCCAAATCGGTAGGATTATTAAAAAGCAATCGATGCTATTCTAGTCGCAACATCAAATGGTGTTATTGCAGTAATGGAGGAGGCACTTTCTAAATAAATTACATCTTTATTCTATCTGCACTCCAAAGAGGGAAGTGAAGTAGAATAGTATATTTGCATGACACTTCCCAGACTGCTATAGCAGAACTGTGGGTGATGTGAGTGGAGATGACAACAACACCAGACAATACACCCCCCCGCTTTGCTTTTGGTCAAATCCAAAGAACAATCAATGGTGTTCGGATCAACCCAAGTTTGAGATCCATTGGGTGGAGATATGCCTCTTTGTTACCAAACTCACTGCTGCTCACTTTCAGACATTGTAGGAAGGCTGTGGGACAGAAGACTGTGGTTGGTTGGTCTGACCCTGTGTGTCCACTGGTTAAATATCTTTCTGAAAGCTTGTTATTAATATGATTGGTCAATTTCAAGTAGAGCAAACAGAGTAATGTGTGTGTGTGTTTCTGTCTGTTGGTGTGTCAGTCTGTGTGCAGTGTTAGAGTTTAGAGAAAGTGTGGAGTCTGTGCAACAATGAGTTGGGGAGAGAGAGAGGAAGGTGGCAGGGAGGGAGGGAGAGAGGGAGGAGGGGTCTGTAGATGTCCTCTAAAGCCTGTCAGCAGAGCAAAATCCAGGGGGACAGCCTAAACACCAGCCCCCCCTCTGTCTCAGTACCTCCTCTCCTCCTATTGTCCTTTTACTGCACTCACAATGGACCAGCAGCACAACCCCAAATCTACATACACAGAGTCCCTGGAACCAAATGTAATCCACAAATCAAATCAAAGTTTACTGGTCACATACACAGATTTGCAGATGTTATCGCAGGTGCAGCAAAATGCAATGGGATTTTCTGGATTTTTTTTCTCATTTTGTCTGTCATAGTTGAAGTGTACCTATGATGAAAATTTACAGGCCTCTCTATCATCTTTTTAAGTGGGAGAACTTGCACAATTGGTGGCTGACTAAATACTTTTTTGCCCCACTGTACTACCCACCACTGCGACCTGTACGCTCTCGTTGGCTGGCCCTCGCTTCATACTCGTCGCCAAACCCACTGGCTACAGGTTATCTACAAGTCTCTGCTAGTTAAAACCCCGTCCCATCTCAGCTCGCTGGTCACCATAGCAGCACCCACTCGTAGCACACGCTCCAGCAGGTATATCTCACTGGTCACCCCCAAATCCAATTCCTACTTTGGTCGCCTTTCCTTCCAGTTCTCTGCTGCCACTGACTGGAACGAACTGCAAAAATCACTGAAGCTGGAGATTCCCATCTCCCTCACTAGCTTTAAGAACCAGCTGTCAGAGCAGCTCACAGATCACTGCACCTGTTCATACCCGATCTTTATACAGCCCATCTATCTACCTCATTCCCATACTGTATTTATTTATTTTGCACCACAGTATCTCTACTTGCACATCCATCTTTTGCACATCTACCATTCCAGTGTTTAATTGCCATATTGTAATTACTTCGCCACCATGGCCTATTTATTGCTTTATCTCCCTTATTTGACCTCATTTGCACTCACTGTATATAGACTTAGTTTTCTTTTGTTCTACTGTATTATTATTATTATTGACTGTATGTTTTGTTCATTCCATGTGTAACTCTGTGTTGTTGTGTGTCGAACTGCTATGCGTTTATCTTGGCCAGGTCGCAGTTGCAAGTGAGAACTTGTTCTCAACTAGCCTACCTGGTTAAATAATGGTGAAATAAAAATAATTTAAAAAGGATCTGATGATATAAGCCAAAGTCTATATTGTGTTTTTACCTAAGTCTTTATGGTGTTTGTGTGCTTTAATATTTTCCTAAGTGTAGGCTACAACCTTTAACACTTAAAGTTAATAGTTAAGTTAAGTCTTAAAAGACAAGAAAAAGAAAAGACAAGTTTTTCATTTTTTTAAGCACTACCTCCACATGTGTTTCAATGTCATTTCTTTGAGACGGGTGGGTCTGAGGCTTTAGAGGGTGTGAACGATGCTACATGGGCGTAAACAAAGAGCAGCACTGTAGCTGTTCAATGTGAAAGGTTATCTTTATTTCACAACAATAGAATATTTAATACTGTTAGTGGTTTGCCTAACGGGGGAATTTGATGAGGTAATGTTCAGAGTATCCATTTAGTCAATTTGGTTCATATATTTTCTAAATATATTTTCTAAGGATTAAAGTAGAGCAAGTGTGAAAATCGCAGCAAAATGTTTGAATGCCTTTTTGGCCTAAATGGGATTATAAATCTAGCAACTTTGAAAGCAGCATCACTTCCCCATGTTACCTCCAACTACAGTGTATGATATTCCACTTTGAAGCTCTGAGTCTGTACGTTTATTCAATATACAATACACAATTTAACATTTTGGAACAAAAGACCCGAAAAGAGATGGTCGGTCACAAATAGCTCATTTCTGCATCCTCACAAACATGCTGGATGTAGCTGAAAGCTGACGTTTAGCTGAACCATAGCTAAATAGGAGTTATTGGGCTTACACCAGCTACCGTATTAAAGTTACCGTAGAACAAACCAGACTTCATTTTTATCAATATCATGGAAGTCATTATATGAGGTAAAAGCAAATTGTGACTGAAAATGGTAATTAATAGCCTGGAGACATGCTTCTTCTCTGACCTCGGTTTCCACTAGATAGCACAGCCACAAAGTCAACACTGGCTACATTGTAAAGATTCATGAAAACAAAAAGTTGCCTAATGGTCTTCATTTAAGGTTAGGGTTAGGCATAAGGTTAGCAGTGTGGCTAGGGTTAGGTTTAAAAACAGATTTTAAGAAGATACATTTTAGAAAAGAAAGGGGTTTATGACAGTGGCAACTAGTGACGATGCTTGGATGTCGCTGGCGGTTCAGTGCAGTCAAGCAAAAATGCACTATTTAGATTTAAAATTACGGTGACATTTTCAGAATGTAACAGGCCGTTACTGCAATTTCAGGTAAAAACTCAATAAAACAAGTCTCCAAAATAAAGAAAGAAAAGGTCTATACATTTCAGCTGTTTCAAAAACATTGCTATTCCAGTTTTTACCGTCAGGAGTGTTAGCTCAACGAGACAATTCTGTTTACACAGCCCTGCTTAGAGGGGGGCAATTTTAGGGCGTGTGTCGTGCGGTCGAGAAGTGACAAGTTTGCAAGTTTACATTGCAGTATATGCATAGGCGAGGGTATTTTTGCAGAAAGTCTAGTAAGTGTGAATACCTAAGAAAGGAGCTCTGCAGGTGTAGAGAGAGAGAGAGAGAAAGAGAGATCTAGCAAAGGTACAGGGAGGGATATATTCTGGGTGACAAATGAGAGAGGGAGGAGTGGGGGAGATAAAGCCAATCTGCATAGGAAAGGAGAGTAAGAGAGGGAAGGGAGAAGGAAGAGAGGAGGGAGACGTATAAGAATGAGTATTTAAGTATTTAAACTACAGTGAATGTTCAATTCAGAGATTTGGGGGGGGTTATCCCACCCCACCCACCGCAGACCTTAATGGGTTCCCTTGACAACCGCTTGTGCACTCCCTCGTTCAGTTTCTGACAGTAGAGGCCAACAAAACAAGTTGGTGAAAGATGGAGGGTGGAGGATGGGGGATGGGAGGGAAAAAACATGGACGACAGGAAATCCCTATTGACATGAGACAGATCCACTCTTCAAAAACCAATGGAAATAACAACAAATGCAAGAACACCCCTCCTGCCCCCTCTTTTACGTCGAACTGGGAATGAGGGATGGGCATGAGAAAATATTTTACTATTCAAATAATATCATATAAAAAAAAAATGGATATCTGGATAGTTGAAATACTAAAAAGAACAAATTTGCTCTCGAGTCTCTCCACCGTACAATGACGCAAATGGCAGAGGTAAACAGTGGACAGTCTGCTTGCTTTTCTCCCCGCTAGTTTGGCTCCCGACAACAGCGAAAGAGAAGTCTGCTTTTCCCCACGATAGAACAGATTCTGTTACAGAAAGGTTTTCTGGTGAGTATTTGCCATTGATCTGTGTCAGGCCTTGTGCAAACTCCGCTAGGCACCTGTAATTGCTATTGGAAGGGGGTAAAATAACATACCGATGCCAGGCTAGCCTGTAGGCCTAAAAGCGCAGCAGAAGTTCAATGCACTGTTATAAAAACTACATTCAAAAGTTTGTTGTTTTATTCAACTAAGAATTTCAAATGTCCTGGTATCTCCTTGTCATTCATGGTATAAAAATGCCACATTGTATTTAAAACAAATTCTACATGAACGCTCAAGTAATAGAATACCAACGTCCTTTCGGATAGCCGGATATTCGATTAACGGTGCCCATCCCTACTGGAAATGGGATTATTTACTCAGAGGTGTTAACGTGCACGTGCATTATTGCACACACTATATCTTCTAATGTTGTATTTACCAGTATACTAAACACATAGGCCTGACAGATATATACAAATACACATCTTGAAAATCTGTTCTGTACATCCAGACAATACAAAATCATTGAGGTAGGACCTGGACAGTCATTCACTTCATCCCTCTACCCCTCACCCCCTTCTATTCAGCATATCTTGGCTTTACTGTACATGCAGGGCCGGCCTTGGGCATAAGCCACATAGGCATTATTTGGGGGGGGTGCTCAGTCCCGTTAGAATAGTAGAATCTCTAAATGTGGTTGTGTCAGCAGTTTTCCACTTGTTATGCTAGTCAATCAATTAGCCCACGTCAGCACTTTTATTTTGATGAGTAAAGTTAGTCTCCCAGGCTATCTAAACTTGTTGTAATCATGTCCAAATTACCCAGGGGCCCTGACCTCCAGGGGGCCCCCCATTGATTTTGTTAGTCACTCTCACTCAGATACAGTATCATATTAACATGGCATAAGTCATGGCAAAATGTGTAGAATTTCAGGAAATTTGCTTTAAAACTGAAAACAAGTTCTCTCTGCCCCATGGCAAAAGGTGTAGAATTGCAGGAAATTAACTACAAAACGTAACATGTTTCTCTCCGGCGTCCAGAGGGGGGCCTCGAAAATCTTTTGCCTAGAGCCCCCTAAAGGCTAGGGGCCGTTCTGTGCACATGTCCATTGTCTACACAAGGAGCTAGCAGATTGGCCAGCTCCAGAAAGCCTGATCCCTTCTGCAGCCAACACTCCCGCCCCCTCCTTCTCTTTCCCTCTCCTCCCCCTCTCTCGCTCTCTCACTCTTAACACGGAATCACAGCACACACCCATATACCATCCCAAACAAACAGACCCTGTTACAACCCTAAAAATAGACCCCCATCTTTGACAACAGAGCCCCCTCGCCCCATCCTCCACACCACCCACGTAGAGCAGCAGTGACACCTTCCATCATATGCTTCTGAGACTGGGAGAGAGAGGAGCAGTGTTTATGACGAGGTGATTGGACGTGTTGCAATTAGCACTGTGAAACACTGTTATAATGGTGCCCTGGGGCATATAGGGGTTGAGTGGCCAGAGTGAGGGAGTTGTTTCTGAGCCTGAGGGGAAACAGCATGTTGACTAGCTTTATCAGTTTAGATAAAGAGTCGACTCCAGAGTGCAGAGGAGAGGAGGTCATTTCTAGGCTGCGATATAAGGACGTTGAACGGTGGAGACGGTGTCTTTGGTTGTATCACGTTGACCAAGTCACAATAACACTTTGCAAATTGGCCCATTAGAATCCATGCACCGTGGAACAAAAGGTAGATAAAAGAAAGGATTGAAGTGAAGGCGTTATCCCTCCATCCGACTGCCCTTTAGATGAGTGTCACAAACAGCCCCACAAAGACTAGGATCAAACCCAGCTGAGCCCCCGACGTCCCCCCCTTTCATCTCTCCCTTTAATGTGCTGAAGCCAACGTCACTTCCAGGTGACGCCCCAAATGGCACTCTATTCTCTATGGGCTCTGGTCTAAAATAGTGCACTATATAGGGAATAGGCTGCCATTTGGGACGAAGCCCCTAGGTCCTGCCCTGACTGCCATTTAACTACCAGTAACGGCCCAAACGTCGGAGATTTTACTGTTTGTCTACTGGAATGACTGGAATTAACATCACACAAATCACTCTCTGAAACCTCTTTTCATCAAACACTTTCCTGGAGACATGACTTGTGTAATCCAGGCAATCTCCCCTTTCTGACAGGACATCAACGTTGAAATGGGAAATTGATGAAACGTAACTTTAATGCAATTGTCTCTCATGGCACATTTCTGTGATGACCTTGTGTAGTTGCTCTACGCTCGGCTCTAAACGCAGGCGAGGCTTACACTGTACAATCCCACACGGAGAGGGAGAAGAGAGAGAGACAGAGAGAAAGAGAGACAAACACAGGGAGCAAAATAGAGAAAGAGGGATGGAATGATTGAAATGACAAATCATAAATAAGTAACAAAAGAAAAGAAAGCCATCTGTACATGCTCTTCCCACCTGTAGTAGAAACATGGATAATTACACACAGGTGTGGGCGAATCAAATTTACCCACCAAAACATGTTTCTCATTATTCTAACCAAAATGGCGGCCACCGAGTTAATACAGACTATGGCTGCGGTTCAAACTCATAAAAGACACACCCTCGTCCACTTACCCTCGCCTTATGCCCTTGGGGGAATCCCCGTCGCCATCCTGGAGGGCGGTCCAAATGATTAGCCAAGCAAGGGAAGTTTGCAACGTAAGCCCACCAACCCTCCTTTTTAGTCGAGTTTGCTAGTGTACAATTATGTTCACTCCGGGGCCTGAAACTCCCCATAATTCAATTCGCGACGATTGTACATCCGCTAAGAAAAGTCAGCGAAAACTTAACTTAAAAACAACATAAAATGGAGAAGTCAACATACAAGTGTAAGTAAAAACGAATGCAATTGAGTTAGAAATGGTGCTACTAATGCACATGACGGCACAAACACGTCTCGTAAAAAGTAAATATGTTTTTGTTTGGTTATCTTTTGGAAATTGAAGAAATAAAAAATGTTCCTTCAGAAGTTCCAGCTAGGCAGGCTAACACTAGTTAGCTAATCAATTTGCTAGCTATCATACAGTAGGTGTATATTAATAATGATATATTTAATATAAGTAGACATGCACTGATAATTGGCTGTAGGGCATATAAAGCACCCACAATCATCGCAGGATGAACGAGTGACGAATTTCTGGCCAAGGGCGGTCCATTTAGAAGTCATTCCTTCCTTCCTCTCTCGCCTCTTGCCCTGCAAGTGTATACTCTTCAGACGTCATGATACGTCATCAGAAATGTCCATTTAATTTGAGAGCTGGGGGGATAGGGTGTGTTTGGACTGCAGCTAGTGTCCTGATGATTTAAGGATGGATAACTCCAGTTCTCAGGGGCCTGACTGGTGTCCCACTTTTGCCCCAGCTGACACACCAGACTCCAATAATCAACTAATCATCATCTTCAGTTTAGAATGCAATTAGTTTAAATCAGCTGTGTTTGCTAGGGATGGGGGGGAAAGTGTCACGCCACTCTGGCATGAGGACTTGAGTTGCCCATCCCTGCTCTGATGGAACTACAGGGAAACATAAATCTGATACCATTGTTATGATGGGGAGTGGGAAAACAATAAATATGTCAGGCCTGATATTACACATTTCTGACACAGAATTCTAGCAGTAGAGGAGTAAAAAAGTAACATTTTAGCCTTATTTTACCTAGTAAGTTGACTGAGAACACATTCTCATTTACAGCAATAACCTGGGAAATAGTTACAGGAGGGGGGGGGATGATGAGCAAATTGGAAGCTAGATGATTAGGTGGCCATGATGGTATGAGGACCAGATTGGAAATTTAACCACGACACCAGGTTTAACACCCCTACTCTTACAATAAGTGCCAAGGGAGCTTTAGTGACCACAGAGAGTCAGGACACCTGTTTAATGTCCCATCTGAACGACAGCACCCTACACCAGGCAATATCCCAAATCACTGCCCTGGGACAGCATATACATATATCTTTTAAAGAAAGAGTGCCTCCTACTGGCCCTCCAACAACACTTCCAGCAGCATCTGGTCTCCCATCCAGGTACTGACCAGGACCAACCTTGCTTCGCTTCAGAGGCAAGCCAGCAGTGGGATGCAGGGTGGTGTGCTGCTGGCATTACTAGGCCACTCAGCTCAGAGCAGAATGTAGTCAATTTGATATTTAATTTCAGAGCGGTAGATACTGGGTAGTGTGGAAAGGTTCTCTCTCTATTGCTCCGTCTCTCTCGACTGGGATGAGAGATAGCAAAATAAGTCAAATCAGCTTTCAAAGTCAAATCAGAACTGGGAGGCCAGTTTGACCCAGTTAACAGCCCTCCCTCCCTCCCTCCCTCCCCCCCACCTGGCACCTCGCCTGCTTTTGGATGTGTGTTTAAAAGGGCTATCCATCAAATGCCTGTCTGCCTTTACTGTCTATTAAGAGTTACTGAGGAGTAGAGACAGGAGGAGACAAGACCTAAACAGTATATATCCCAACTGCCCCATAGACAAGACACCGTCTCTCCTCTCCTCTTCTCTCCTCTCCTCTCTTCAACTCTCCTTTCAATAGAATTCAGTTAAGGAGCATGTGCCTCTCGCGCCCCTGCTCTCGCTCGTTAGGAGAATCTGGAGCACCTGACGCTCATTAAGCCGTCAGTTAGCTGGTCGCTAACGGAGACAGACGCTCAGCCGAAGGAGAGGGGCGCGACAGTCCCCTGCATTCCCCTCATAGCTCACCTCATCTCTTCATTAAGCCTCCTACACAACAACAACAGTGGCAACAGGGCCTTCTCCAGTTCTTTCCAGACTGAAGAAAGATGCACGAGGCCATCGAAATGGATTCAGTTTCAATCTATAAGAGATTGTATCTCGGGGCATGCTGTTCATGAGGGAAAGCTTTTCATTTGGCATTTTTTCTGTTGAGTGGGCAGGTGCACACTTAACACATAAAGACACACAGACACACACAAACTCATGCACGCATATGCAAACACACGCACACATACACAGACACCAGCCCCCCCCAAGACCCACACACACTCTCCCACACAAATTCACACCAATCATCCTCTTTCGACTAAACCCCTCACACTCTCAGTAAAGAGGGGCTGTCAGCCAATGTATTTTCCTTTCTGCCACAAAATGAGTTTGGAGAGCTCTCCACCTCCCCGAGAGAGATGAGCACTGAACGCTATGCTGCTCTGATAACATCGCTGGGAGGAGATAGAAGTATAGACATCTATCTATGCAAATATCTATGTGCTCTCATGACCAAGCAGGACCAAACAGGAGCGCTGAGGCTGAAACTGGCCATCAGCTCATCCCGGGCTGTAGTGGTGGTGGTGATGGGTGGTTCAATAGAGAGAAATAAAGAGAGAGATGAATACCCCGCCGTTATGGACTAAATACAACCAACAGTCATCACACGGTCATCCCGCAGAAGACAGATTCCCTCTTATGTCGTGATGGTCCTATCTATATAACACTACTGATCATCTCACGAGCCACGTACACGAAGGTCATGAAGGTCAAGAGAGACTACATTACCACGACGTGTGCATAATTGCGGTCTTACAAGCATTTCGCTACACCCGCAATAACATCTGCTAAATACGTATATGTGTCTAATAAAATGTGATTTGATTTGACTACGCTGAGGCTGACAGTGCCAGAAATAGTCGTCAATCTGTAGGTGATAATTGATGAGGGCTTCATTTCACTGTGTGCATCCAGCCTTCTCTCTTACAGTCTGCGGCTGCCTGGGAGTTAACTGATAATTATCAGAGGAGAGAGAGGAAGAGAAAAGCATGTCACAGCGCGCTGGGTAGTGCTGGGCTCTAAGGAGAGACAATGCAGGGGTGGGTGTGTACAGTATATCACGCCACTGCAGCATGCTACTGCTACACACACACGCGCGCGCACACACACACGCACACACACTAATGCAGGCAGGCAGACACATGACCACACACACTCAGAGAAGCCTGCCCAGTCAAGCCCCTGTGTACTCTAAGCAGAGAGAAGGTGATAAGAACTCAGACCGCCTCAGACCACGTTGTAATTGTTTAACGGTCTACACACGGTGGTTTTGATGATCTCACCAGGTCCTCTAAAACCACATCAAATTCTGGAGGACATACAGTTACAATTTTATGCCTGGGGGGTCATTTTGTATCTAGATGTCCCCCATGGTTCCCTTCTCTCTTCTTGTCATTCTTCCCCCCATCTCTCTCTCTCTACCTCCCTCCATCTCTTGGGTCTGACAGGTCAGTGTACGGCGCACTAGTAATGGAAGGTGCAATTTTCCTCATCCAATTGAGCAATCAATCCCACGTCTCATTTGCTCCACTCAGCCACGTCACACAGCTCAGTAGCCCAGTGGTCTGGGGGAGCGTGACTGGCCTCGAGGACTCATCCCTGGGTAGAGGAGAGCGGGGAGGCAGGAAGACTGATCATTCTGGACATGGAACAATGCTATGTCAGCTCAGCATACAGCTAGGGTTTATGGACTGAGGGTTACGTAAGGAGAGGTGGATCCCACCATCTCTGAGTCTGCTGGACAGGACACTCACTAATGGCTCAAGACGGAGAGACCCAGAAACACACACACACTTAGGAGTCAAACTCCAGTTCTTCAACAGTCAAACTCAAGGATTTGGGACTCTCCGATTCATTATCGATGTCTCATTCCCTGCCAATTTAATCAGTAATGATCTAAATCCTGCTTTGCTGGTTTTAAAATGACTTCATCTGCAAGGCTCTTAGCCTGACCCTTTGCTGTCCAACTGCCTTAACAGTCTCAACAGCACTCAGACAAACAGACAGACAAAGCTAGAGAGAAACAGGAGAGAGAGAGAGTGAGAGAGCGACAGAGAGAGAGAAACAAAAGAGAGTGAGAAATAGAGAGAGAGAGAGTGAGAAATAGAGAGAGAGAGAGAGAGAATGAGCTAGAAATAGAGAGACAGACAGAGATCAAGTTCAAGTGGAGCTCAGCTCCTTCTCAGCCTTCTGATGCAGGCCGACATGTCGGTCTCTTACATAACAGGGTGTTTTTTTCTACGAACATGCACGGGCGCAACTTTGGTTTTAGAAGTGGGGGGGGACATATTAATAATAATTATATATGTATTTTTTAATTCATTCGGATAAACGCTTCAAACAGCATACCCGACCGCTCGGAGGCGTCCGCATTGTCCTCGTTTGGGGGGGGGGCATGTCCCCCTTCCCCGTCCCCAGTGAAAGTTGCGCCCCTGCAAACATGCACACACACACACACACACACGCACACACACACACACAAACACACACGAGAGGAGCGGGAGACTCCGGGAGAGTCAGGATCTACCGATCCTTTGTCAGTGAGAGAGACAGGAATGTTCTGACAGGCCCTAATGAGGAGAACAGGGAAAACAAAGAACACGTAGAACGTGGTGATGTAACGATACACGTCTTCGTACTGCTCGGTTCGGTCCGCACTGTGAACACCAGTGAATACATCCAAAATACAGTCAAAAAGAAACACTAGGCCATTAACTGCGTTGTATGCCATTGCCTTGTGAGTGAATCTGAGCTGGAAAAACCATTGTAGGCTATTTTGGTAAAAACAAGTACAGCTTATGCGCATGTTGTAATCAAAGTTCTAATCTTAAGTGGCGGATTTCAAACTGTCCTTTTGTGAGGCGCAGCCGGGAACTGTTGATGTGGTGGGGCGGGTGGTAGGATCCATAAACCAGGAGGATCCTCCGTCATCTTTTCAAATCTCAGTTTGGGAACATGTTGGCTTCACAGTCGATTACGACGGTCGACGGACAGAGAGTTGTGGATAAAAAGTGAATAGGATGCTCTCCGCTGCTTAACGAGAATAGTCTATGCATTTGCGTTTGTGTAGCTTTTGTGTAGTTTGTTGTTGTTGTCGGGCCAATCACAAGTCATCATAGCGCCACTACAGTCATAGAGCCTCTGTGTGTGGCAAAGCAAGTTAGGACATGATCTAATCAATGGAAGTTGGAATTAAAAGGATGGAATTAAAAGTTAAATGAGAAGTATATGTTACAATGAACAAGAAGCCAAATGGCAGGCTGCTTATTTAATAGTCTGAATGGAGGTGTTGTTATTTGTAACTGTAGGACAGGAAGAAAGATAGCCGGCTAGCTATTTTAGCCAACTAAAGTAAACTCACCCCATTCCGTACAAATGTGCGGAACCGCAACATTCAAACGAGTCTACAAAGAAAACTAATGGGATTGTAGCGACTGTGTTGACATCAAAATCGGGGGTGTGAACTAGGTTTCTATTCAAGTGTTGATCGACATGGTAATGGCTCAATAGTATTGGAGAAAAGTTTATAAAACGGACCCTCAGTTACATCTTGACGTGTCATGCCGTAATGTACAGCACGCATAAAGCAACTATTTCTGTCTTACGATCTCTCTCCACCAGGTGTAGCACTTCTCTCATCGTTGAAAAACAAGAAGTGGACAGTGACGGGGGTAAGGGGGGGATGCCTAGTCATTTTTTCGTCATCATTGCATGTGATCATCATTCTCAAAGCCTTTAGCACCGCCCTAAAAACCCCATTCAAATTTGACACAAACTTTCAAATAGGTACGTAATGACACATTATATAAACTCTTTATAGTGTTTTATTTACATTTTAGAGGCGATAAGGTGATAAGTTGGACAGATCAAGTGAAAAAATGCAGTTTTCCCACACAACATCTCTCCTTCTCACTATCACGCATTAGTTTCGCTTCCCCACCCGCCATTTTTAAAAAGACCCGACGGAGCTCATTGCCTGCTTGAATTATGCAGAAACGGTCAGCGTGTAGGTCATGTAATTCATTCTGCTGGAAAGGGGAGAAATTGTGCATTTACAATGGTATTGACATTACAGTTGATCTGGAAGTATTAGAGTAACTGTTGGGAATTACATTTTTACGCTGTACCGAAACTGAACCGTGACCCCAAAACCGCATACCGAACCCCATTACACCCCTACTTAGAACCCTGGAGAACAACCTTGGTTCAAAGCTCCTGACGTGGAAGCAGACGTACATACACTACATGCCGTGATGTAAACCATTGGTGGTGACATTCTGTAGTCACACAACTGCCATTCGTTCAATATACTCATTCTATACGGCCACATTTTCGGGATAATAAATCGTCCCTACTGTCCTACTATGTTACCATTCTGTCTTTTGTTTTCTCTGTCAGGGATCTGTCAAAGGCTTATTATAGTCTTTACCATAAGCCTCGCTATAAAACCTATTCCCAATTGATGTGACCGAAAGGCTAATATGTCTAGCCAAACAGGTGTCTGAGTTTGGGTAGCCATGGCAACCAAGGTCCAAAGTGACAGCATAGCCAGCATAACATGTCATTGGCCTATTCCCATTGTCTTGTTGAATATCAGAGTAAACACAGGTGCAACTGGCAGCATGTTGATGATGTCACTACCTTGGTCTGGTTGGACGACAGGGATTGTGGAGTCTGGGACCTTATCTGAGCCAGAGCTCCGAATAGACATCTGGTAAAACTATTATTAGTCTTGGGCCAAGGCAGTCGGTTCAGACAGGGTGTGTGGCGGTGGGTGACTTTACAAATGACCTGCCAGGACAGGAAGCCTATCACCCAGTCCACCCTAATCACCGCTCGGTCTGATAGGCCCCGCTCCTCCTGGAGAATCCGTATAAATGTGCCAATCATCATAAATCACAGACACATCCCTGCATCTGGGTTTCTTCCCCTGTCAAAATGGCCAAGAGGGTTACTTCGGGTCCTCCGATAAGGAAATATGAAAAGGGGCTGCATGCGAGATCGCTCAATGACGATTCCCTTCGGTTCTTTGTTTCCCTGAAAGCAGCATGTTGAGTAAAGTGGCACCTTGCAGCACATATGAAACTTAGGCAATTAATGCCACAGTCTAGTGCGCAGATTATTCTGACATATAGTACCAGTCAAATGTTTGGACACACCTACTCATTCAAGGGTTTTTCTTTATTTTGACTATTTCCTACATTGTAGAATAATAGTGAAGACATGAAAACTATGAAATAACACATATGGAATCATGGAGTAACCCAAAAAAGTGTTAAACAAATCAAAATATATTTTTTGAGATTCTTCAAAGTAGCCACCCTTTGCCTTGATAACAGCTTTGCATTCTCTCAACCAGTTTCATGAGGTAGTCACCTGGAATGCTTTTCCAACAGTCTTTAAAGGAGTTCCCACATATGCTGAGCAATTGTTGGCTGCTTTTCCTTCACTCTGTGGTCTAACTCATCCCAAACCATCTCAATTGGGTTGAGGTCAGGTGATTGACGAGGCCAGGTCATCTGATGCAGCACTACATCACTCTCCTTCTTGGTCAAATAGCCCTTACACAGCCTGGAGGTGTGTTTTGGGTCATTGTCCTGTTGAAAAAAAAAACGATAGTCCCACTGAGCGCAAACCAGATGGGATGGCGTATCGCTGCAGAATGCTGTGGTAGCCATGCTGGTTAAGCGTGTTGAATTCTAAATAAATCACTGACAGTGTCACCAGCAAAGCACCCCAACACCATCACACCTCCTCCTCCATACTTCATGGTGGGAACCACACATGCGGAGATCATCCGTTCACCTACTCTGCGTCTCACAAAGACACGGCGGTTGGAACAGAAAACCTCAAATTTGGACTCATCAGAAGGACATATTTCCACCGTTCTAATGTCCATTCCTCATGTTTCTTGGCCCAAGCAAGTCTCGTCTTATTGGTGTCCTTTAGTAGTGGGTTCTTTTCTGCAATTCTACCATTAAGGCCTGATTCACGCAGTCTCGTCTGAACAGTTGATGTTGAGATGTGTCTGTTCCTTGAACTCTGTGAGGTGCAATCTGAGGTGCAGTTAATTGCTGATTTCTGAGGATGGCAACTCTAACGAACTTATCCTCTGCAGCAGAGGTAACTCTGGGTCTTCCTTTCCTCATGAGAGCCAGTTTCATCATAGCACTTGATGATTTTTGCAACTGCACTGAAAAAACTGAAAAAACGTAAAAGTTCTTGAAATTTTCCAGATTGACTGACCTTCATGTCTTAAAGTAATGATGGACTGTCATTTCTCTTTGCTTATATGAGCTGTTCTTGCCATAATATGGACCTGCTCTTTTATCAAATAGGGCAATCTTCTGTATACCACCCTTACCTTGACACAACAGAACTGATTGGCTCAAAAGCATTAAGAAGGAAATCAATTCCACAAATGAACTTTTAACAAGGCACACCTGTTAATTGAAATGCATGAAGCTGGTTGAGAGAATGCCAAGAGTGTGCAAAGCTGTCATCAAGGCAAAGGGTGGCTACTTTGACGAATCTCAAATATTGTTTAACACTTTTTAGGTTACTACATAATTCCATATGTATTATTTCATAGGTTTGATGTCTTCACTATTATTCTACAATCTATAAAATAGTCTAACTCAACTTTTGACCGGTATTGTTTGTACAATTCATGTGTAATTCTCCGACCAGAATTAAGCATTGATTAAGCATCGCTCACACACACACAGAACAGATGTACTCTTGAGAGCAATTAGTCTTCCCCACTAAACTTTGGTGAGGAAAGGTAAGGATATCAATAAAACCGTCTACATCTCCATTCACACATATGACCTCAACCCCACCTCCCCCTGGCTTTAACATGTTGTTTTCCAGACTACAATGGCTCCCCGGAGACTGTATGGTCCAAATTGAACCTTGTAGAAGACCTCTCCTAGCCACACCCAACGGGTCCCACTGCGTGAGATAATCTGACACTTTAAAAACCTTTTAATGTCTATAAAACAGGAGGAGAGGGGGGGGGTTAGAAAGGGGGAGAAAGAGAGCTGTTAAAACAACAACCAGCAGATGTTGAGAAGACGTCTGGCTCAGGGGGTGATGAACAGAGAGGTAGTTTTAGATGTGTCTGCTCTCTCTCTCTCTCTCTCTCTCTCTCTCTCTCTCTCTCTCTCTCTCTCTCTCTCTCTCTCTCTCTCTCTCTCTCTCTCTCTCTCTCTCTCTCTCTCTCTCTCTCTCTCTCTCTCTCTCTCTCTCTCTCTCTCTCTCTCTCTCTCTCTCTCTCTCTCTCTCTCTCTCTCTCTCTCTCTCTCTCTCTCTCTCTCTCTCTCTCTCTCTCTCTCTCTCTCTCTCTCTCTCTCTCTCTCTCTCTCTCTCTCTCTCCTCACTGCAGACTGGCTCAGGTGTGGATGTTCTGTCTGGGGATGGAGAGACTAGCAGGGGATGGATATAAAATGCCTTTCATGTAACCTGTCAGGGCTCCAGCGCTCTGCATTCACTCTGTCTGCTGCGTGTGTTTCTATGTCCACAGTGTTCTCTCTGTACTGAGGAGGAGGATGCAGGCTATACAGCCTGAGGTCGCTGTCTGAGGCTTTATTCATTCCACAGTTGGCCTGACTCTTCTCAATTTTCATGTGGATTTGTATTGGAGCATTAAATTACCAATGGGGGGGTGTTTGAACAATTCAACACTGTTTGTTTGCTTGGCTGTGCCTGACTCGTGCATGAGGAAGGAAATTTGCCCATGCAGCTCCAAGATGTCACATGGATTTTGTGATGAGCATATGCGTTTATTTTTTGGGGGGAGACGTGAGTGTGTGTGTGTGTGTGTGCGTGTGCGCGAGCGTTTGTGTTCTTCTGCAGGTATTTTATGTTCCTCCATAGGGATCGCTGGTCCTTCAGCAGCTCCTCACACACCTCTGAATGTCCCGCAGGGTTCATTGTGTGAAGCTTCTTTCTATCCACCCAGAGATGCTACATTCCTTTGTCTTCACTGGCCTTCTCTCCTCACCTTTCTTTTTTAAGCTTTTACTCTCCATTTCTCCTGCTTTCTGCTCTCTCTCTCTATTTTAGTCATTACGCTAATAAAAAGGTACGGTGGCCTAAATTTACATCCTATTTAGCGCCACACGACAGTGATTACATTTCAGTAGTTGCTCTTCTCCAGAGCAACTTACAGTTGTGAGTGCTTTCCTTTTCGTACTAGTCCCCCCATGGGAAATGAACCCACGACCCTGTCGTAGCAAGCGCCATGCTCTACCGACTGAGCCACATAGGTGAGGTCCAGGTCAATCACAATGACCCAGAACAACAGCCTTCTATCCAGTGCCTCCATAACCCATCTGCTTTGTTACCATGATGGCCCATAATAGGTTTGTTTGCACTTGGCACAGTCATGGAACACACCCAGCGCAGGGCGCTCCTCATCAGAGACAGACAGCTGGCCAGCTAAATCATCATTAGGGTGGGAGAGGTTTTGACCAGGGGTAAGCACCTCTGTTTTTAGGATGGACAGTTTGAGGGGAGTGGGAAAGAGTCAGTTATTATCAGAAAAGGGCTCCGTTACATGCTGGAGGTTTGCAGGTCTGGAGATCTGCAGCATGGTGGGACACACACACACAACGACAGCAGCCCATTTGGGACAAATGATTGTCACCCACAGCGACCTGATTGGTTGGCAGGGGCTGAGCGGAGAATCCCAGATTAAACCTGAGAAGCACTCAGGACCCACCTAATGCAGCGGAAAAGGTGTGTGTGTGTGTGTACTACGGTATGTGTATGTGTGCCCATAGTGAAATACCTGACCAATTCCACTGTAACCTAACTGAATAACACCCCCGTTGGGTGTTAACTAAAGTGGACCACAGTGGCAAAGTGCCAGAAGATGGAACATTTTTCAAGGTACCAAAGAAAACAACGTTGTCTACTACCCACATTTCTTTTTAAATGACACTTTACCAGAGAATACTGTAGAACACAATATGCTCTATACTTGGCATGTAGGTTTCTGAGTTATTATAGACCATATATCGTGTTCCCTACAGGTTATAGAAAAGAGCAGAAGCTCTGAACAATCTATTCAGAACCAAGCTCTTACCTAACAAGGTCATCCACGATACAGTGTTTGACATCCGTCCATGTCTGAGGATGTTGGGAGATAATGTGGAAGCTGGACAGAGGGGACAACAGTGAGCGCTGTTTAGTTTAGTAGGTTTCTATTTTGCTTGGGGGATGGCGAATGGGCATAAGCATCTGCCTCTGATTCCAAAGTTTGTAAGTTTACATCCAGCAATTGAAAAGGGTTTTTGATAAGCCTATCCCAAACCTGAACCCTGACCTGAACCATTCAGAGTTAATGCCTAAACTTAACCTTAAACACTTTGACATTTGGAACAACTTTGAAATTTGAGGTTCGAGAAACATGGATGAACGTTTCATTCTGACGGGAGACTGTGAGAGCTAGTAGGTCCTACCAACTTACAGGTTCTGGAGCATTTGCTCTTTTAATATTTCTCCAGTAGGTTTCCTGAAGGAGAAAGTCTCCACTTCTATGTCAAAGTTAATGAAACAAAACACTATAGTAAACACTACAGTAATGTCCGCCAAAACACTGTAGTAAATACTACAGTAATGTCCGCCAAAACACTATAGTAAACACTACAATAAATGTCCGCCCAAAACACTATAGTAAACACTACAATAAATGTCCGCCAAAACACTATAGTAAACACTACAGTAATGTCCGCCAAAACACTATAGTAAACACTACAGTAATGTCTGCCAAAACACTATAGTAAGTACTACAGTAATGTCCGCCAAAACACTACATGAATTACTATAGTTGTCACGACTTCCGCCGAAGTTGGTCCCTCTCCTTGTTTCGGGCGGCGTTCGGCCGTCGAAGTCACCGACCTTCCAGCCATCGCTGATCCTCTTTTCATTTTCTTTTGGTTTTGTCTCGTCTTCCGTCACACCTGGTTCCAATCCCATCAGTTACATGTTGTGTATTTAACCCTCTGTTCCCCCTCATGTCCTTGTGGGTGATTGTTTATTGTAAGTGCTTGTGCACGTCTGTCCTGGTGTGCGTCAGGTTATGTGCCCATTATTTGATTGTTCTGTTTACCGGTGGTTCTTTGTTTGTTATTAAACTGCACCATTTGGAAACACAGTTTTTGCTCTCCTGCGTCTGACTTCTCTGCCGCCAGTACGCACCCCTTAGAATAGTATTTACTACAGTTGTCTTTTACTACCGTATTTATACTATAGTTAACTGTAAATACTATACAGTATTATACAGTAATCTACAGTAAATAATATAGTAAATACTACAGAATTCACTGTAGTGTTTTTTGCTGACGTTAGTGTTTTTGCTGTCTACAGTAAAGTCAGTAAAAACACTACAGTGAATACTAAAGTATTTTTCTTCCTTTTTCTAGGCAAGTCAGTTAAGAACAAATTCTTATTTACAATGACGACCGAGGAACAGTGGGTTAACTGCCGTGTTCAGGGGCAGAACGACAGATCAGATCGGGGATTCAATCTAGCAACCTTTCAGTTACTGGCCCAAAGCTCTAACCACTAGGCTATCTGCCGCCCCATAGTAGTATAGTATACTATAGTATTTTTTATGCGGGTATTCATCACATGAATACACCCCTCAGCTCTTCTGCATGTTGTAAAGCACTGAATGATCAATGGCTCAAGCCCAGAGCATAATCATTCATTCATTGGGAGAAACAACCATGTGACTGATAAGGAAGTAGCTCACGGTCACATGTCCTCCATCTCCACTGACTTTCCCTTTGCCTGTAAGGCTCCTCCCCCTCTCTCTGCTCAAGGACATGCTTCTCCCAGCCTCCGACAAACAAAGGGACAACAGCACTTCCTGAAGGCATAAATAAAATGGGGGCTGGCTCGGTATAGTGTTTCCTTGATAAGTAATGGCGTAATGAGTGGCGTTTGCAACACAAAATAAGTGCATTAGGCCTTGGGATTGACTGCTACAGAGGTCTGTGTCCCTAAGCTGTCTCCACTGCGATCCCACTAAATCACTGGGGTAATGAAAGCCCACAAATATACACCAGTAAACATAAAACACTGCCCAGTCTGCCCATGACCTCCAAGAGAAAAAGTATTATAAAGGGAGAGATAGCTATTTGCACATCGCTACAACACTGTATATAGACATAACATGACATTTGAAATGTCTTTATTCTTTTGGAACTTGTGTGAGTGTAATATTTTTTTATTTCACTTTTGTTTATCCACGCCACTTGTTTTGGCAATGTAAACATGTGTTTCCCATGCCAATAAAGCCCCTTTGAATTGAATTGAATAGAATAGAATAGAATAGAAAGAGAGAGAGAGAGAGAGAGAGAGAGAGAGAGAGAGAGAGAGAGAGAGAGAGAGAGAGAGAGAGAGAGAGAGAGAGAGAGAGAGAGAGAGAGAGAGAGAGAGAGAGAGAGAGAGAGAGAGAGAGAGAGAGAGAGGAGAGAGAGAAAGAGAGAGAGAGGAGAGAGAACTTGCGAGGAAGCGACTGGGAATGAAAGTGGCGAGATTTAGAAAAATAAAGACAGAGGGAGAACAAGCTAAAGAGAGAGAGAAGGAGGGAGGGAGAGATGTCCTGCTGGATGTTTACACTTGAAGGCGTTATATCTTTCCTGACTGCCTGCCCATTTCGCCTATTCGAGCTGCAACCCAACCACCCAACCCCCTCCCCCCGACCCAACCCCCTCCCCGACCAAACCCCCCTCCCCGCCCTACCTCAACCCAACCCAACCCCCTTGCATCACTCCATCCCTCCCTCCAATCCAGCCTCATCACCTTCAGAGGGTCAAAAAAGCTGCAATGGGAGTCGATGCAGTTGGAATTAGAGGAGGAGTGAACAGGGAGCGGTGAGGAATGGAGGGGATAAAGAAATAACTTCATCAGCAGTGTTCTGTCTGTGTTACAAGCATTCCACTTTCCTTAATCCATTTGTGTGGAATCACTTCTTGTCAAAAAGGTAGCTGGTTAACAGAGGGCAAAGCTCTAGACACAGGCAGCCGAAACCACAAAAAAAATGTATCTAATCTCAGAGAGTTGTCCTTACTTAGCCTCACCGGTGACCCTACTTCTAATCCCAACATTTTCCATTGGTTTAGAGGGGTGGATGGCGGATCCTTCGCAATGCATTTACATGACGAAACGCCGAGAGCCTACGACGGGTTTTAAACAGATTGTCTTGGGAAGACATATGAGAAATAGTCAACAGCCAATCTGGGTTTAACCTTAGGGGTTAGTGGTTAATCCATCCTACATATGGACTCAAATGTTACTGACCACATCTTTCAACACAACTGAGGTTATAAACATTGAAATGTTTTGGGGGGGTCTGATGTCATAGAGCACAGTACATCACAGCCTGCCACAAGCTAAGGGAGCAAACATAAACTGTCCTATTTTCTCCACGTCTTATAAGTAATAGACAATATAAGTGCTGCCAGTCATTTTACATTTTGTTTGTTGAATTAGATTCTGAGTGGATTGTTATTCAATCATTAAAATGGACCATTATTACATGTCTGCATTGAAACAGAGAAGGAAAACGCGGCAAACACGCCATATTGGCTTTCTCTTTTCCCCTCTTCCTTCTCCCTCTACCTGGCCAGCATCTTCAGCCCCTCCACTATCCCAGGAGACAGACGGTCCAGCGGGCAGAATCCGATGGAATAGCCGGGCCCCGGCAGCTACCCCAACACTGCAGTAGCAGCATCACTTCCACTCCCAGACAGGAGCCACAGAATACCAAATTCATTACTTACAAACCGCCTTTTATTCCCCTTTAATACACACAGCCCTGATTCTCAGGGACGGAGACATTCGTAACTGGCCGGGGAACAGAGACGGAGTGGGCAGAGTAAAGCCAGGGATCGGCGGGCACACATAATAGTTCTGGATCTGGAAGGGTGTCAGCTATGCAAAGAATTCTCCCTCTCCATTGGGGCGAGCACAACACAGCAGCGGTACCTCACTTAGCATAGGGCCCGCCAACCACAAAGCTAGCCAACCAGCCTGCCAGCCAGCCAGGCAGTGACTGGGTGAGTTAGCATTGCAGCCAGCCAGACACCCAGCTACCCAACCAGCTACCCATCAAGCCAGCCAGCCCAAACCTCATTCTGAGAGCTGGGCCAAGGCTACGGTCAGTCATCAGTCCCCCCTCCCTGCTCTCCTCTCCTCCATTAAGGGACGGCAGGAGAGAAAGGGGCCTCCTTTTGTCCACTCCAGATTAGTCAACACAGGGGGAGGGCCGAGACTGAGAGAAGAAGGCATTTGATTTCTCCTTAGAGCATAACTGAGCCTAACGCAATATCTGTAGATCGCAAAACAGTGTTTTTAGCAGGAGCATTTATCGGGATAGAAAGACGAGCACAAAGCAACTTCCTCCCACGGTTTTCTACTCAACTCTTTCCAGTAAACATACGGCGAGGCCAAATGAAGAAAGGCCAAATGTCAACATTTGGCTTAAAGGTTACCAGTCCCTATTTGAGTCCAAACAAAAAACACAACGCTCTATCAGAAAACTCAAACCGGTCACTTCACAACATATAGGACAACATACAATTGTGGTTCAGTCTGACCGTGTATGTGGTCCCAAACGTTCCATTTACTGAAAACGGACACGTTTTTATTCCAAGCCTGGTGAATTGACATGAAACCTTGAAGAAAGGCAAAAAAACAGATCGGCTCAGCTAAACCCAGCCAACTTAACCCTGGCTACTTAACCCAGCCTACTTAACCCAGCCTATTTATCACAGCGTAACCTACAGCCAAACCCAGCTAAACCCAGTCCAGCTCAGCCCAGCTAGACACAGCCATGGTCAACCCAACCAAGCCCAGCCCTGCCACACCACACCATGTCTCAATTCTCTGGCCCTATCCACACGGCCCAACCATGGTAATCCCAGCTCAGCCCAATCCCACCCCACCCAGCCTTGTCCTACCTGACGTCTTACCTCTCGTTGCTTCTCCATCTCAGCCTGCAGGACCTGCTTGGCCACCTCAAGCTCCTGGAGCCTGAACCTCATCTCCTCGTTCTCCTGCTCCAGACGACCCCTCTTCTTCTCCACAGAGTCCAACTCGGTGTGCAGCCGGATGGACACGTCTTTAGCCACCTGACGTCCAAAGGAGGAGACGAGAGAGAGAAGACATGAGGGAGGGGTGGGGGGGTCAACATCAGAGGTTCATTGATCAAGCATGATCCACGATGCCATGGTCCAGAGTCACACTAAATGACTTTATGAATGCCCTTTGTAAATTGTGATTTGTTTCCAGTATGACCATATACACAATTTGTACAAAATGTTAAGGCCCTTTTGCCCTCAGAACAACCACAATTCGTCCGGGGAATGGGCTCTACAAGGTGTTGAATGCGTTCCACAGTGATGCTGGCTCATGCGGACTCCAATGCTTCCCACAGTTGTGTCAAGTTGATGTCCTTTGGGTGATGGACCATTATTGATACACACAGGAAACTGTTGAGCATGAAAAATACTGCAGCTTTGGTCGTAGGTGCGACTGGGATTTACTATCATACCCCGTTTAAAGGCACTTAAATATTTTGTCTGACCCATTCACCCTCTGAATGGCACACATACACAATCCATGTCTCAAGGCTTAAAAATCCTTCTTTAACCTGTCTCCTCCCCTTCATCTACACTGATGGAAGTGCATTTAACAGGTGGCATCAATAAGGGACCATAGCCTTCACCTGGTCCTGGTCAAATCAAGTCAAATGTTATTGGTCACATACACATAGTTAGCAGATGTTAATGCGAGTGTAGCGAAATGCGTGTGCTTCTAGTTCCGACAGTGCAGTAATATCTAACAAGGAATCGAACCATTCCCCAACAACTACCTAACACACAAATCTAAAGGGTGTGAATGAGAATACGTACATATAAGTATATGGATGGTCAGTCTACGTCATGGAAAGAGTGTTCTTAATGTTTTGTCCACTCAGTGTATATGGGTAAGTAAAATATGTCTCTCTGCTGATGGTATATTCACAGCACAGTAAGAAATGACACCATACTGTAGCTCATCACTAATGTGTTCCAGTATTATCATTAATGTGTTCCAGTATTATCACTAATGTGTTCCAGTATTATCACCGATGTGTTCCAGTATTATCACAAATGTGTTCCAGTATTATCACCAATGTGTTCCAGTATTATCACTAATGTGTTCCAGTATTATCACCAATGTGTTCCAGTATTATCACTAACGTGTTCCAGTATTATCGCCAATGTGTTCCAGTATTATCATTAATGTGTTCCAGTATTATCACTAATGTGTTCCAGTATTATCACAAATGTGTTCCAGTATTATCACAAATGTGTTCCAGTATTATCACTAATGTGTTCCAGTATTATCACCAATGTGTTCCAGTATTATCACTAATGTGTTCCAGTATTATCACAAATGTGTTCCAGTATTATCACTAACGTGTTCCAGTATTATCACCAATGTGTTCCAGTATTATCACTAATGTGTTCCAGTATTATCACCAATGTGTTCCAGTATTATCACTAATGTGTTCCAGTATGATCACTAATGTGTTCCAGTATGATCACTAATACGGGTAGGAGTGGAGTAGAGCAGAGACCAGCTCTTATATCATCATGTGTTGACATGTTGCTGCAGAACAAGACGGTTATTAAGGCTGATCTTCTTAAAGTTGGATATAGGTTCCCCTGAGGGGTAGGAAGAGCATTAAATGCAGTTGGGGATCAACACAGACACTATCCAGATGAGCGTATGATGTTCTGCTGGGCCAACAACAACTTGTGTGTGTGTTTCTGTTTGACTGTATATCACCAGGGCACTGACAGGATGTTCAATCCAAATGCAAACCCAGCTGCCTGGTTTTAATTGTTTATAATGAAAGGAGGTGACATGTCAAGGGTGCTCTATTCATACCATAGACAGGAAACACATCCAAAACATCTGAGTGGATTGTCATATTGATGTGCTTGAAAGCATTGTATCATTCAAAATGGTAATATAACATAATGATATCTAAGGCACAATATGATGATTATTATTGAATGTTCTCTCTCTATTATTCTACCCTCTGCAACATCATTGTATGGGATGGGAGTCTTTTGGTGCAGTGTGGACTGGGGTACAGTGCTGATCTCATTAAAGGAGAAAGGGGGTCAGAGCAAACAGGGCTCCTGTGTGTGTGTGTGTGCGTATATGTGTGTGTGTGTGTTTGAATGTGTGTGCGTGCGTCCGTCTGTGTGGGGTACCGTGCTGATCTCATTAAAGGAGAAAGGGGGTCAGAGCAAACAGGGCTCCTGTGTGTGTGTGTGTGTGTGTGTGCGTATATGTGTGTGTGTGTGTGTTTGAATGTGTGTGCGTGCGTCCGTCTGTGTGGGGTACCGTGCTGATCTCATTAAAGGAGAAAGGGGGTCAGAGCAAACAGGGCTCCTGTGTGTGTGTGTGCGTATATGTGTGTGTGTGTTTGAATGTGTGTGCGTGCGTCCGTCTGTGTGGGGTACCGTGCTGATCTCATTAAAGGAGGAAGGGGGTCAGAGCAAACAGGGCTTCTGTGTGTGTGTGCGTATGTGTGTGTGTGTTTGAATGTGTGTGTGTGCGTGCATGCGTATGTGTGTTTGTTTGTGGGTGCGAGTGCATCCACGTGTGTCAGAATTGGGGTATTCTCTCTGGCCCTATAACCAGAGCCAATGTGCAGCTGGGAACCACAATGCCCCTCTGTGCTGCCCACTCTGAGAGTGGACCAACCGACCAATTCCCCATCATGCTCAAATTCATCTCTCTCTCTCTCTCTCTCTCACACAGACGTTCTCTTTTTTCGGTCTTCCCCTCCTTCTCTCATTCTGCCCCTGCCCCTCCCTCTCTCTTCTCCATACTTTAGAAGGTAGAAATGTACATGCAAAGAGACGGACTGCATGGTCAAATCAATGCTCCCTTTCATTAGCGTTCTGGGAGGGTTCCAGGTTATGTTTTTAGACTGGCGTTATATGGCGATCGGGCCCCTTCATAGTAAACAACAGTCTGTATTAACGGCCTGTTAACTTACTACATCTACAGGATTCCCTCCTCCCTCTTGCTGTTCAGCCTCTTTCCATACACTGCCTTGGCTGCCTTCGCCTCCCAATCAAATATCATGCTTTGATATGTAAAAGTAAAACACATGGATTTCAGCACTCCGTGGGTGAAGTTTCCCCTAGATACAGATCTAGGATCAGCTTCCCATCTCCAACCCCTAAACTCAACCACTATTGAATTTTTTTTTTAAAGAAGAAAACTGAACCAAGATTAGTGTCTAGGGTCACTGCACTAGCGGTTTTAGCATTGGCGAGAGGGGTTCCAGCTGGAGAGCTAGAGGACGTGAATGGCATACAGAGGAGAGGAGAGAAGGTCTTGCAGGACTGGTACATTATAGTCAAGTCCCAGCCTTCAGACTCCTAACGTCGATCCTATCCACACCCGGCACTTGGACACACATACCAAATTAAAAAGAGCCATTTACCCATCAAAAGGGTCTCTTTCACATGTTTTTGTGGGTGAGTGTAAATGTGCTAGAGAATATTTTGCATCTCTGAGGGTGGGTTCGTTGGTGTTTGTTTGTGTGTGTGCACGCGCACATGTGTGTGCCTGCATGGAAGTGTGTGTGTGTGTGTGCTGAAGCAGCACCATGTTCCCCTTCTGATCCTGCCTGTCAGCACTGTCACAGCTGTTCCTCCACACGCCTTTTAACAATGACTTCCCTGTAGATTTTATCATCAGCGTTTTGCATGTTGGCAGTACGCACAGGAGGGGGGAGTGTGTAAAGTATCGGCCACGTCTGTGTCCCAAATGGCCCCATATTCCCTATGTAGTCCACTACTTCTGACTAGGGCCCATAGCCAAGGCCTTATTGTACATAACCTTGGAGAGATATTGTATTTTCTACTTCAATGAGCTAAGAAGTGCTTACAAAGGAGAGCATACTCTATGAAAGCATTGAGTATTTACCATCTAGCTTAGACATTTAATGATAGGATCTAGTATTGCATTATCAGCTAACAGGCTCAGCCAACTGGTGCACTTTTATGTAACTATCATCTAGTTGTTATCCTTCCTGTTGCAGCCTCTACAAACTGAAAATAATAATCTTCTTCCCTTCTGTCTATCTATAAAAGGCTCTTTAGTAGTGAAAGAGCAGACCCCTGCACGACAGTTGTTTTAGTGGTTACAGAATAATCCACATGGTGGGGCATCCACACACGCTCCTGCTAGTGCCGTGCTGAGCAGGCACAGGGACAAAAATACTTCCTGATACTCCTTGAGCCAGCCAATCGGCTCTCTGATCCGGGCGTGTCTGGCTGACACATGGAGACGGTTTCTATTGGTATCTCCAGGATGCTGCTGTAACTGCTGCCCAGCCATTATCTGCTGCTGAGAGAGGGATGGAGAGAGGGAGATAGAGGAGAGAGAGAGGGAATCCACCCTCTCTCTCTCTCTCTCTGTATCCCTATCTCAACAACCCCTACTTTCCTTCCCTATATGTCACATCACGCCATACTGCAACTCGGCTGTTGCTATGCAGGAGTGCACAGAGGCTCAGCCCACTCATCCTATACATGTGAAGTTAAGAGGGGAAGGATATGGTATCTTTCACACCCCAACCCATCACAGATCACAGGCAATGTGCGAGAGCCTGTGCCTTTGACTCGAAATAAAATATCTCAGTCAAGTTTCCCCAGCAAACAATGACGGTAGCATCATAACATCCAGGCTGGGAGAGATGTTGTTTATGGAATGATTATGGAATGAAAAGGCTAGCTGCCCTGAATAAAATCCACTGACCCAGACAGTGTAATGAGAGACTGATTCTATATCATACTGGTTTCTACTGTATATCCCTTAGCACATTTCCATTGTCATGGAAGACCTCAATGTTTTCCATTTCCTATGTTTCATAGCTCTGGAATTAGGACAGTGGGTCAGAAAGGACAGGAAGTGACCAGGAGAATCCCACGACCATCTCCAGATATCCCACACACACACACACACACACACTCGTACTCGCACACAGAAAAATGCACGCATTGCACATTCACGCCCCTCCCCCTGCGGAGCGCTGAAGAGCAGGATGCAACAGGAAGTGGGAACAGCTCACTGTGTATGTCACAAGGGAACAAGGACTTAGGAGAGAGAGCAATAATTATGTTAAGCCAATTTAAAGTATAGCCCTACTGGCACAGCCCTATCAGCTTACAGTATGCTATTTTATGTGATCACGTTGGTTGAGTACTGTGTGACTAATAAAGACTGACCATAACCACAAAGTAGTTATTTTCGTCTAAGGAACCTACTGACCCCAACGTGTTGAAACTACCTGTATTTACTGAATGAACCTAACATGCACAATACATACTAACTGTTCAATAACTCATTGCTGTGCCACTAACACAAAGTAGTGGGTTCTTGCTGTCAAGTGAAAGAAAGTCTACAATGGCTGGTACAGGACAGGTCTCAAATATCACATGGAATACAGCCCAAATCCTCTCAAACATGTCAAGACTCATTTCCTTCCCCCGGTGCTTGGTTGGTGCGTGAATAAGCCTTACTATCTGAGAACACAGCCGGCCTCACAGTTAGAGGAACTCCGTTTGAAGGGAGTCTGGAGTGCATGGGAGTGTTAAAGCCCAGTGTGAGGGAAAAGGGCTGAGAAATTTGATCTGGTTTAGTTGGTAGCCAGCAGAAACAATCAGGTATGTGTTGAGTGACTGGCCCTAGCTGTTTAAGAATACGGAGAGGGAGACGGAGAGGAGAGGCCGAGGAAGCCGGGGTCATATCCCTGTGGTTTGTTTTTGGTTTCCTGTGTTAATGGCCTTCTTTGACTGTCTTCCCCCGGCCCGTTGAGCTCTTGCGCCCACCCGCTGCGCCCCGATTGGCTGCTGAGGACTTAACTCGGGAGCGACACCAAATCCTTATTCCAGTCAGCACAGACGGCCGGCACAGAGGCACAATATTACCTGGCCAGAAAGAAGGGACACCCCCCCCCCCCTGTTTCTTTCTTTCTCTCTTTAAAAAAAAAGAAAAAGATATACAAATGGACCGTTTTTAGAGAGGGACAGCGGGAACGGGGCCTGCCTTCAGGGGATGACATCATTACCCTCTCCCCTCTATTCCCTCCTTCCTCGACTCCTGAGAAAGGCCACATTGTGTTTCTGTCACATGGAAATAGATCACAGACGGCTGTGAATGTGGGACGTGTAACCACAGCCTCAGTTCAGTCGGAAGACCAACAACCCGCAACGTCTCCATTAACAAGAAATCCCATCAATGGTGTGTGAATGTATGCATTTAAAGCCAAATGTAACCTTTGTCCTTTGACCTGTTATGTCACTCCCCACCCCCACCCCCCCTTTTTTTTTTAAGTTTACGAAAATCTGCAAGGACCTAAATGCTAGCAATTACCCAAAGTTCAGTCTCTCGTCAAGTTCTGTTTGTGTTGCTGACATCCACGATTTAGGCATAGCCTTTACACACAGACACACACACACACACACACATCATCTTGGCTGCCCATCGAAAATCGATGACAGGCATACACGCGCACGCTCTCCATTCCAGATTCACCTTGACGTCCTGCTCCAGGGTCCGGATGAGCTCCCCGTCCACCTGTCCCGTCTGGGCCACGCGGAGGCTGCGTCTCTCGGCCTTGCGGAGGCGGTACTGCAGGATGCGGCAGGTCTTGTTGGCCTGCTCAAACTGCTGCCTCAGCTCCTGCAGCTGGTACACATCCTCCTCCATGTACATGTCCCTCATCTCCAACATCTCAGAGCGCAGTTCCTCCATCTCGTCCTGGGGGGGAGAGAGAGGGGGTCGGGGGAAGGGTGGAGGAGAAGACGGTTTTGAGAATGGTAGAAAATGGTCTGGATGAGCTAGTGCCATCATTCGACTACGTATAATAATTCTTATAGGGACTGTCTCAGCATCAGATCACCAGTCATCGTCAACACCCTCTTCATTAGTTTATCCTTAGCAGGGTGTGTATCGTCATCTCAGACTCAGTAGGCGTTTCCTGCAGTCAAATTACCTAGTGGCCTCATGGGTGGAATGTTATTAATAATTTTCATAATTTCATAATTAATCAAACTTTTTTAAATTATTTTTTAAAATCTGAATGAAAATCTGTGTGTTTCCATGTCAAGCGGTTTTGTTATATTTCTGTGATGTATATAACGTGTAATATTGGGATGCAAACTCAAAATTGAATACATTTCAAATCTATATCTGACATGGTACAGGTGTCTTCTTTTATAAAGCCCATCACCATGTGTGTGAGGTGTAAACGTTCGTTTTAACGGGAGATATGCTGATTTAGCCCATGGCAGTAGCATTAACAACCCCATTGCCTACATAACCCCTCCAGGGGCAAACCAGTGCAGAACACAGATTAATACAGAACTGAACTTTGCCCACCTGATAGAAAGGTGTATAATAACAATGGCAATGTATGATTTAAATCAAACCCCAAAAAGCCTTCCTAGAATTCCCTACTACTACTTACATAACAACACGGTTGAAGAGGCATTAGCCCAAATCCTACAACCCCCCTGACAGAGGCGCAGTAATAAGGCGGATCGAGTATTTATAAGGGCGGTGGTGGGAGAAGTGTGTAGTAGTAAATACAAGTCTTTTATCGCATTGCTAATATGCCGAGAGGACTGCCAGGGGGAATGTGGGTCACTCACTGCAGAGCGCGTCACGTGGTGCGGCCCCGGTATAAACAATGGTGTGTGGAGTGAGTGAGGACAGTGGGAGCTCTCGACTGCAGCATCTGCACGACGCAGGCTACCCCCAGCAAACAGCTGTACTAGTCAGACAGGCGTGCCGAAGACAGGCGAGAGAAAGCACGGGATAAATAAATAAAGATGTCGCGCTCTAGGACTACTCTGGCTGCACGAATGACCTGATTTTTAAAAAACTCATAATTAGACTTAAGAAAAAGATGTGGCACCCCATGCCTGTTTATGGTAATTAACCAGTAAGATGGATTTGATGATTATGGTCTGAAATGAACCAAAAAGTGTTATTGGTGGGGAAGTGTGTATTACACATTCATGCACAGTGGACTGTCCTAGTAAACTGCCTTCTTTTGAAGGGCCATCTTAGATGGCCACCAAATAGGCTAGTAGTCTATTAGGCCCATGTACCCCATAATCATCTTAATATTGCTGTCCCAGACCAGTTAAATATGAAATAAAACGTGCTAATAGTAGCCTAGAAGTTGTTTGGATAAACCGTTATGTTGCACAAACCTGTAGGATAATCCAACGTATTAGTGAACCCCTCTGACTGAGGCCGTGTCTGTGACGCATGTCAATTCTTTAAAAAAAATGTTATTATTTGTTTGAACCTTTACTTAACGAGGCAATTCAGTTGAAACCAATTCTTATATAGAATGACGGCCTACGCGTAAAGCCCCCCGGCCTTGATAATATTGTTTAACAAAATACAATTAGTTTAGATGTTTTAACCAGGTCACTGTACTCCTCCGGCGCGTAATGGATGGGCGCACTACAACCAGCTGCATGTCCGACCACCTCTGATGGTTTGGGCATTCACCACCTGACCATCATGAGCTGTGAACACAACAGCTGAGAAAACATTGATAATGAATTCCCGAAATAACACTGACCAACCCTGAAGTCTAGGTGCCTTCAAAGGGTGGTGTTTTGTTGTTGTTTTTGACAAGAGGGAGGAGGGAGTAATCAATTATGCACTCAAGATGTTGTTGGCTTTGTGGCCAGTTTGGGTTTGCCCTGTTTTTCTCCTGAAGAGCAGAACAGTGATTATGCATAAATATATTAGGTTTTGATTTTGTTGATCCAATTCAAATAGTTTCTCCGGAACCATCTCTCATAGAACTGTTATTGGAGAGCTTTTTTTTAAATAATGTTTTTAAAAAACAAAACCTTTTCACTTTCACAAATGAGAGCAAACAGAGGAAGGAATGTCTGTAGCAAATCTGGAAAAATATGCTTACTTTTAGGTAATCGTTTTCTGATCTCAGTTCCTCGATTTCCCTGACAAATTCTTCATGCATGCCATCCATGAACTCTTCTGTCAGGTCGGAGAAAGCCAGGGAAGTGCTGGCAGGCACCCGGCTGTCGAACGAGGTGAGAGATCGTTCATCCCCCGGAGAAATGCTCCCCTCCCCGGTCTCCACTCCAAAGGAGAGTCGGTCCTTATCTGCGGGGGTCTTGGCATGATGGTCACCACGAGTACCCCTATCCGGTGGTCCATCTCCGCAGTCCCTGCTCGGTTTCTCGCCCTCAGCCCCCCCGCCTCGGCTGCTGGATTCGGTGTCACTACTCAGAGCTTCGGTGGAGAGTTTATTCTCCTCCGAGGCGCAATCGGAGATCTCAGAACTGCTATCCGTTGGCGACAGCTTGCCCGCGGCGCAACCAGAGTCTTTGCTCAGGTCGTCCGAGGCGTTGCTTGCATCCGCCACCTTCTTCCGACCACCTTTCATCGATTTACTGCCGCTCTTCTGGGCACTGGCAACCGATAGTGTGGATTTCCCGGGCAGTTTTCCTTTCTCTGATTTGGTCTCTTTTCCGCTACCTGGACTACGCCTGGACACCCGGCTGCCTAAATGTATGGATCCTGGTTTAACGCTCAGTGTTGGTGTACCGATGCCTCCCCGGATCTTGGTGAGGGACCATCCAGGCACATCCTTGGGTCTAGCGGGTGACGGAGCCCGGTTGATCTTTTTCTTCTCGTTCACTTGGATGGACTGCACTACGGGCTGTTGCTCGAACTGGTGCTGTTGTTGGGGCTGCGCCTGCCCGCCGTTGGCGTTCTCCGTCCCGCTTTCCATTTTGTGCCTGTGTCTCCTTTCCTTGGGCGAGACAAAGTGAGTTGGCGAATGAACATCAGCCTTTGTCTTTGTCATTCATTCCGCTTTGACAACTACAGAAAACAGAAACGAAACCCCTATCAGAAGAGGTAGAAGTTGAAATTTGTCTCACAACTGCAAACAAATACACTGTAGCAATCCCGAAAAACCCGGATGCAGCAGCGTAGAAAGACAGGAACTGCAAGTTGTAACACGTTGTGATGATGTTTCCCCGGTTTTAGGATGACTTTCGTTGAGGTTTTTGTCCCTCTTCTACTTATCTTGCATTAAGCGACTCTCTCCCCGGCGCGGTTTGAAGTGGTAGGAACAGTGGCAGTGTGCTCCGGAGGTTTATTTCTCCGCCCAGCTAGCGGTTCTGTCTGTGACGAATTTGAAGCATCACTTGGAGCTCTCTGCTGCCACCCAGACACGTAGATCGTTTCAAGAAGCACACGTGAGACTACAATAAAACTAGGATGCATATAGACTTACTACAAACATAGGCTATAGGCTGCCTATTTAATTCAGGATCAAACTCGATTTGGACAGTGAACTATACAGGGTCTAATACGCAGTACTTAATTTGTAGATCGGGAGGTACCGGGAGGTACCGAAACAAAATGTTTGAAATGTAACCTTTATTTAACTAGGCAAGTCAGTTAAGAACAAATTCTGATTTATAATGACAGCCAACACCGGCCAAACACGGGACGACGCTGGGCCAATTGTGCGTCGAACTATGGGACTCCCAATCACCGCCGGTTGTGATACAGCCTGAATGTACTCTTGAAAGTTGTAATAGTAGAATGCGCAAGGTGCAATTTCGAAATTGGGTAGTGCATCATCACCTTCGAAATCTACTTATAACTTGTCAGAAATGTCCAGATCAACTTGCCCATGTCAGCCAAAGATGTTTTATTTGTATTTGTATTTATTAAGGATCCCCATCAGCTGCTGGCAAGGCAGCAGCTGCTCTTCCTGGGGTCCAGCAACATTTTAGCCCATAGTATTGTTGTATTTTTTTTGTCACTGAAATATCACATGAATACAAGTTAGACTTGTATAGAATTGTATAGAAATGTATAGAATTGCAAGAAAATGAGCTTTAAAACTCCAACATTTTCTTTGTTCCTCAATGCTGGAAAAGTTTGGGAATCCCTGCTATAAGGAAATATATGATGAAGTGCAACTCTGGAGAGGTGAGAGCTGCAGGCTGATGTCTATCAGAGCAGAGAGGGAGAGATCATAGAAAGTGAATCTCATTCTAGTCCTGCGAGAGATAGAGGCTCGGCTTCTCACACAGCCACTGCCACGCATTGGTCCCAAACATAGGTTACAAAGTTGCGCAAATCATATGCCCGGGCCGGCTCAACGGTTATAGAACATGTTTACTCGTTGCTATGGTAGCATCGCTATTTATGAACATAGTTTCCTCTGAGAAGACATCATTTGACCTGCAGGCAAATGACATCAGCATTATTTTCACTGAGAGACTCTTGGTTCTGTGGTGTATTCAGTTCACATTTATTTATTTATCTGTTATTTTACCAGGTAAGTTCACTGAGAACACGTTCTCATTTGCAGCAACGACCTGGGGAATAGTTACAGGGGAGAGGAGGGGGATGAATGAGCCAATTGTAAACTGGGATTATTAGGTGATCGTGATGGTTTGAGGGCCAGATTGGGAATTTAGCCAGGACACCAGGGTTAACACCCCAACCCTTATGATAAGTGCCATGGGATCTTTAATGACCTCAGAGAGTCAGGACACCCGTTTAACATCCCACCCACAGGGCAGTGTCCCCAATCACTGCCATGGGGCATTGGGGCATTTTTTTTTTTTTAGACCAGAGGAAAGAGTGCCTCCTACTGGCCCTCCAACACCACTTCCAGCAGCATCTAGTCTCCCATCCAGGAACTGATCAGGACCAACCCTGCTTAGCTTCAGAAGTAAGCCAGCAGTGGTATGCAGGGTGGTATCCATCATTGCCAGCACACACAGAGGTTTGAGTACACAGGGGCCCCCACAACACATTCTGGCCTGCTTCCATTTCACTTGAGCACACCTGTGTGTATATTCACCTCCTACGATCTTTCTTTCTTTCTCTCTTTCTTTCACTTATTGTTCATCGAAACAGGCTCTATTGTTCTCTTTCTCTCTCTCCCTCTCCCTCTCGCTCTCACACGCACACGCACACATACACACAAGTATTCATGCACGCATGCACGGATGCACACACAGTATAATTTCATATGCTGTAATAATATGTGTAATCTTAGCGTCGTATAGGCAGTTATTATGCAACCACATTAAAACGTATAAATTAACACCTTTAGGGTATAAGCACAAGTTTCAGTCTCAATGCTGTAATATTTTTTTAACACTTGTATGTTTTCTCTTGATTATGTGTTGTCTTGTCTGTCGATTTGCCATGTGCCAGAATGAGAGTCTATCAGACTAACAGTTCAACACAGATCTAAGCCTCAGTGGAAGAATGGTATTCTCTGAATAATGACGCAGGCATCACACAGGAGCACAAAGCCCATACGCCCTAATTACCTTACTATGTAATGACTGCTTAATACTATGCTGTTCACACACACCAACACGCACAGACACACACAGACACGCATGCGTGCACACACCCACGGGCACACACACACACACACACACAGCGCAAAGCTCCTGGTTAACCACTCACAGGCTTAATTCCAACCTATCCAGGGTCTAATACAGGCGGATAGTTACCCCCAGCTCCTCAAAAGCATATTAATATTGGATTCATAAACTGTAAAGGCAATCTTGTAAAACCAGCAATGGAATAATTGTAATGGGGGTAATATTTATAATCTATGAGCTCCAAAACTATTGAGACAGTGACAAATGTTTTGTTGTTTCGGCTCTGTAGTCCAGCATTTGGATTTGAAATGATACAATGACTATGAGGTTAAAGTGCAGACTGTCAGCTTTCATTTTTGAGGGTGTTTTCATTCTTAGAAGTTACAGCCGTTTAGAAAAACACTTCAACATGAATGTGAATGCTTCCATGATTGTGGATAATCCTGAACGAATCCTGAATAACGACGAGTGAGAAAGTTACAGAGGCATAAATATCATACCCCCCCCCAAAACAAAAACAAAAATGAGTCACTGCCCCAAAACTTTTGGAGCTCACCTGTATACCTCACATGTGACCCGTAATAAGACTATGCAATTAATGGACACAGTCTATTAAAAGGTATATCTGACTCCATTTAACATTATAGTAAAACCATGTGCAATCAACTATTATGCGTTTTGCTGACTAAGACCAAGGAATGGTCATGAGAAGCGATTACCAAAGAAAGCATTATTTCATAACTTAATCAAATGAATGGATTCACATACAAGGCATAGAGATACTGACATTAACAAAGAACAATTCTAGGCACATATATCCCAAAGTTAACTTACAAGACAAAACAAAGAGATACCTACTAGGCCAAAGGCCTAGACGCCTAGGAAATAAGCAAATATCATACAACTGTTCTCCAATGGACAGGATGCAGGATAGTAGAGAGAAAAACAGACCTTCATTCCATTTATAACAGCTGAAGGTGTAACTTCTTCAAGCAAAAAAAAAACAACCACCATTGACCGATCAAACTATGCCAAGTTTACAGTAACTTGATCACCCAGGCCAAATCTCCACAGGGTGTCACCGCATCTAAAGGCTTGTGTGTGGGATGAGACCCATGGAAATAAGACAATACAACCCCTTTACGTAGAATCATTTAGAGTTCAGCTTGTACAGACACAAGTTACCACAGAGATCATACATCCATATAGATGGCATCAGAGTCCTCCTCAGGGAACAAGTTTCAGAAAGATACCAGAGATGGATACCGTGTCGTTATTCTGTCACACATTCCAGTAACCAGTCCTCTGAATACCGTAGAGAGAGATACTTATCTACCTCACTTGCTTTGGCAATGTTAACATATGTTTCCCATGCCAATAAATCCCCTTGAATTGAATTGATACATTTTGGTCCCTTGATGGGGGAAGGGCTGACTGATCCTTGGGTATTGTCTTGGTCCATTTGCTGTTCGGCCAGAGGTGGCAGAGAGCACATAAATTAGGGCTGAGCCTACAGAATGTCACAAAGTAGGGGTCATGATTAGCTGTGAGCTTCCTCCAGGGATCACGTAACAACATTAGGCTACATAAAACCTATCAAGGGGGATTTGCACAGAGAGAGTACATGGATCTATCTATCTATCCATCTATCCATCTATCCATCTATCTATCTATCTATCTATCTATCTATCTATCTATCTATCTATCTATCTATCTATCTATCTATCTATCTATCTATCTATCTATCTATCTATCTATCTATCTATCTATCTATCTATCTATCTATCTATCTATCTATCTATCTATCTATCTATCTATCTATCTATCTATCTATCTATCTATCTATCTATCTATCTATCTATCTATCTATCTATCTATCTATCTATCTATCTATCTATCTATCTATCTATCTATCTATCTATCTATCTATCTGTCTGTCTGTCTGTCTGTCTGTCTGTCTGTCTGTCTGTCTGTCTGTCTGTCTGTTGATAGATAGTGATGATAACATAGCAACAAGTTCTATAACTAATATTTCATAGGGTATTATATGAATTGGGCCAAAAATCGACTTATTAACAACTGTGATATGTGGTTGTCTCACCTATAGGTATCTTAAGATGAATGCACTAACTGTAACAGTAAGAGCATCTGCTAAATGACTCAAATCTAAATGTGTATGCCATCTGCAAGGATGGGCGTAGTGTCAACAAAGCACTTTGTGGTGCCAGCCAGGGCTGCCAGGTCTGCCTTCTTGGCACAGCCAGGATATGGCGTGGAATCACAGGTGGCATCTGGGCCCAGCGCTTCACCGATCACAGAGCTGGAACGGGGAAGGAGAGACGACCAACGCTCATTAAAAGTAGACATAGTCCTAAATTACCTAACACCTCCTTCTTTTCCTTCCAGTTTATTATAGTCAAATTATATGAACTCCATCCTCTCTGGACATAAAGAAGTATAGGCTAATACCATACAGAAAAAACTGCTGTCCAAGCAAGTCTTTACATTAATTGTAATTGGAATCCAGTCATCCTCAACATTCGTTTTGAGAACTTGTTATGGCCATTAGCGATCAGCAGTGCTATTCCTTAAGTATGCCAGCGTTCTCAGAGACAGATTTCAACCGTGATTTAAACAGCCCCAACCGCTGGTGGGATATGAAATAAAACGATTTATAGTATGGATAATGAGCATTTCTTCAGCTTTCACCCCTGATCCCGATGGCCTGCGTAACTGCAACCATATCAACATTAGGACCCCCTACTGATCTGTTGTCGCTCAAAGAGCTAGATGAACACTATTTCTGGGGCGCCGGTGATTTGCCACCATGTTTCCAGAGTGATGGTTAGGATGCCAACAATGACGATAACTGTGTGTTCATATTTTATCTGGCAATGTTACTGTGTTCCTCCGCTTGTTCTTTGTTGATGTGTCACATGGGAGGCTCAGGCTCCTTAAGTCCTTAGATCCTTAAAATATGGCGGTGAGTGACATACATCACAGTAATGGCACGTGACCTTTGTGTGTAAGGTTAAGCCTACATTCAATTTGAGCTGTCTTTTGAATCAAACGGCCAAATACATTTGTTTCTGATTTATTATTTGATATTCTCACAACATCTGTGTTGCCTTCAATTCACTCTCAAAGCAGTTACAGATTTGACCCATTGACAGATTTCATCTAGAGATGGTGAGACAACATATATTGGAAACTGAATAGATTTCTGTTCAAACTGACCATGGAAGTAGACCAAGAAAATGCATCACATGCAATCACAGTTCTCTACCTCCATCTAGTGGGAATATGAAGAATAGCCACGAAGGATTCCGCAAAGGCAAATCAGGGCATGTCACCTGAGGTACTGGTAAGAGTGAATTAGACTAACCCTGAAATTAATATGACTACTCCTTGAAGTACACAACAATTTCTCAGAGAAAAACAACTATGTGATATGTCATTTATGAAAAGCCTATCTGATTATAAAATATATGGCACTTTCATGTCATACACACAAAGCCTTCTTGTTCAAGCCATATTCCACAAGAATAAAATTGTTTTTGACCCGTAGTTATGATATGCCGAGAGAGAGAATTGTTTTTTTTTCTTCTCCGAAAGCGCTGAACCAAAACCAGCCTGTGGCATTCTCTAGCACTGGCTAGCTGTGTAATTACCGTACATAATGCTGAATGACTTCTCTGAGGCCGGGCTCAACAACTTCTCTCTTGGTTGCCATGAACCATCGGGGCGAAGCCGCTTCAACAATGGCCATAATTATGCACTCTCTCTGTGTGCAGAGCGATGGATTGCTTGCCTGTGGTTAAACTATTAATAAATTCCCCCTGGTTTTTAGGAGGGTGAGGGTAGACAAGCAGATCTATGTTTTGTTGAAGAGCCCAGAACTGGGCAGTGCTTGAATGGATAAAATAACACCCTCACTCACCAAATCATCAGACTTTAATATATAACAAAACTAGGACAAGAACTTGTCTGATCCACTCAACATCTCATCTGCTCTCAGTGAAGGATTGGAAATGAATTGTTATGCTCTCTCTCCCTCCTCCAGTGTCTCTCTCTGATATGAAACTCACACACACAGACACACACACTAGTCATTTTACCCCTACTATATGTACATAGCTAACTCAACTACCTCGCACCCCTGCACATCGACTCGGTACTAGTACTCCCTGTACATAGCCATGTTATTTTTTTACCTGTTATTCACTGTGTAGTTATTCCTTGTGTCTCTATCTCTATATATTTTAAAATATATATATCTTTAGCTCTGCATTGTTGGAAAAGGACCCGTAAGTAAGCATTTCACTGTTAGTACACCTGTTTTTTACAAAGCATGTGGCAAATAACATTTGATTTAGTAATTAGATACATTTTTGGCATACATATCCTTGTCCCTAATATGGATTAAAAAAAACATGTTTTTGTATCCTAAAAAAAACGAATACTGTGTGTAATGTTATTTAGTCCACCCACCAGCCAGCCTGTGTGTGTGTGTATTCTGTATTTACACTGAGTGTACAACACAGTAAGAACACCTGCTTTTTCCATGACATAGGCTGACCGGGTGAATCCAAGTGAAAGTTATGCTCCCTTATTGATTTCACTTGTTAAATCCACTTTAATCATTGTATATTAACGGGAGGAGACCGTTTATGGTAGTAGGTGACAGGAGCACCGGTTTTAGTGTCAAGAACTGCAACGCTGCTGGGTTTTTCACGCTCAACAGTTTCCCTTGTGTATGAAGAATGGTCCACCACCTGTGGGTGTCAACACGGGCCAGCATCACTGTGGAACGGTTTCGACACTTTGTAGAGTCAACTCCCTGACGAATTGAGGCTGTTCTGAGGGGGGAAAGGAGGGAAGGTGTGCAACTCAATATTAGGACGATGTTCATGGTTTGTAGGCTCAGTGTATGTGGATCAGGCGGTCCATTCAAGGATACCCGATTGGCCGGTTGTTAATAAGACCGCCCCTGTGGTCACCTACTTCCGCTTCTGTGTCAATTCACACCGTTTTGTGGTCCTCCTGTCCTTTCAAATTAAGTCAAACGTTACCAGGTGTCCCAACGCTTCAGGTACAGTAATTATATAACAGCATCTGACAGTTCTGTGAGTTTTGTGTATGGACTGTAATGTAACTACGCGCAAACTTTTGCTTCGTCTTCGTTTTTTTAATGCTCGCTAGCTAGCTTTTTTCCCCCCGGAGAGCTCTCGGACTAGCTTTCCAGCTAGCGTAGCTGGATATGAGCAAGCACCACAACACGTTAATAATTTGTTTGATTGTGTAGTTGATAGTAAGCTAGGAAGTACATACAGTGTTATAAAGGTTAACGTCGCATTGATCTAGCTAGCGAATACATTGTATACCTGCTAGCTAGTATACAACATGACTAATTAGCCTCTCCCCCGAAACGTCGCGTTAACTAGGTTTCTTAACTAATGTATGCCTTGCATGTTAACTAATCACGAAAGTAAGATGGCTTGTATAAGATACATTTACCATTGTCTACAACCGACATCGCACTGACTTGTTTAGTGAATTCGAGTTGGAGCATGACAGACTACTCCCTCCAGTTGGCTGTCTGTGTCTATGCTGCGTCTCTGTCAACAAGATACTGAATCATATCTGCTCCATCAGCTAGTAGATAACACAGTATGGGAACGTTATTCTGACCCCTGTTGTTAACCTGGCTTTGTCTTTGATGCTGGAGACAAGCAGACATGGGTTGATTATTTTAAATTCTTATATTTTGTGTCATTTGTCTATTTTCAAATAATGTGACTCCAATCAACTCATTCTATTGGCTTATTTGAAAGTATTTTCAAATTTCCTATGAATGGCCTACTGTTTGAGAGTATTTTCCAGTACTTTTTGGAAAATCCTTCCAAATTCTATTTTCAAATACCTGGGTTAAATGCATGGGAGTGTATTTGAGGATTGTAAAATGCATATTAAACTACTTGTCTTTTAAAATAAAACATCTGAATAATTCAATTGAAATGTATGTGAAAGTAATTGAGACATTTGAAAGTGTTTTTAACCTGGGTCTGGACCCTAGGTTGCTTCATCGTAATTTGAAGTACCAGCATTTTGGCAGAAATCAAGCAATGACCGGGGTCATACAGATGTTTAACACTGCGTATCCCCTTTCCATCTGTGATGCACAGTTGGAGTAAGGATGAAACCTTGTTGACAGATAATTCCCCATGGGCATAGCCTGCATAGTAAGCCTTGACTTTCTCCTGACAACCCAGTCAGGATGATAATTGCCCGCACCAGTCAATTAGCATCCATTTCAACCCAAGAATCTCCCAAAACATGGTGACTTACTAACACAACCTTCAGAGGCCATGCGTGTCAGCACTCTGCTGATCAAAGAGGTTAATGCCTGGATGCAAGTCATTACCATTTTCAAGAATGAATGGAAAAGGCTCACACATGGTTGGTGCATAGGATATAGAGTTTTGGACTAGAACGCGTCTCTTGTTTGAGTTCAAGGGAGGGTGATGGTCCTCCCAGGTTTCAGGTGACACTACATTGTGCTGACTCACTAACTTTAACTTACTCAGTGGAGGTGTGTATCTGTAGTCAACAGCAGCAGTGTCCTGCCCTGCCTTGGGTTACCTTGTCATCGGTGTTAGAGAGGTTACATTCCTGAAGGCTTTCCTGAGGGGCGCCACGGTGGGACGTATTAACTCTGTTTGTCTGAGTATTTGTCCTTTATAGTTTGCCAATGTAGACACATGCATGATGTGTGTTTGTGGTGCCTTTGTCTGTTAGTTTGAATCACAGAGTACCAGATAAAGCCCCACATTTCCTAGAACTAACAATGTAAACAATGTAAACCCATGGCACTGTGCCTCACTATTAGTCAAAATCAAATACATTTTTATTTGTCACATGCAGATGTTATTGTGGGTGTAGTGAAATGCTTGTGTTTCTAGCTCCAAAAGTAATACATTAATATCTAACAATTCACAATATACACAACCTAAAAGGAAATAATGGAATTAGGGAATATATAAATATTAGGATGAGCAATGTCAGTGGCATTGACTAAATGCAGTAGAGTAGAATACAGTTGAAGTCTGAAGTTTACATACAATTCGTTTGGAGTCATTAAATCTCGTTTTTCAACCACTCCACAAATTTCTTGTTAACAAACTATATTTTTGGCAAGTCGGTTAGGACGTCTACTTTGTGCATGACACAAGTAATTTTTCCAACAATTGTTTACAGACAGATTATTTCACTTATATCTGTATCACAATTCCAGTGGGTCAGAAGTTTACATACATTAAGTTGACTGTGCCTTTACACAGCTTGGAAAATTCCAGAAAATTATGCCATGGCTTTAGGTAGGCTAATTGACATCATTTGGGTCAATTGGAGGTGTACCTGTGGATGTATTTCAAGGGCTACGTTCAAACTTAGTGTCTCTATGCTTGACATCATGGGAAAATTGTAGACCTCCAGAAGTCTGGTTCATCCTTGGGAGCAATTTCCAAATGCATGAAGGTACCATGTCCATCTGTACAAACAATAGTACTCAAGTATAAACACCATGGGACCACACAGCCGTCATACCGCTCAGGAAGGAGACGTGGCCTGTCTCCTAGAGATGAACGTACTTTGGTGCGAAAAGTGTGGGGGGGGGCTTGCAAGCCGAAGAACACCATCCCAACCGTGAAGCACAGGGTGGCAGCATCATGTTGTGGGGGTGCTTTGCTGCAGGAGGGACTGGTGCACTTCACAAAATAGATGGCATCATGAGGAAAGAAAGAAAATGATGTGGATATATTGAAGCAACATCAAGACATCAGTCAGGAAGTTAAAGCTTGGTCGCAAAATGTGTCTTCCAAATGGACAATGACCCCAAGCATACTTCCAAAGTTGTGGCAAAATGGCTTATGGACAACAAAGTCAAGGTATTGGAATGGCCATCACAAAGCCCTGACCTCAATCCTATAGAAATCCTATAGAAAATGTGTGGGCAGAACTGAAAAGCATGTGCAAGCAAGGAGGCCTACACACCTGACTCAGTTACACCAGCTCTGTCAGGAGGAATGGGCCAAAATTCACCCAACTTATTGTGGAAGGCTACCCGAAATGTTTGACCCAAGTTAAACAATTTAAAGGCAATGCTACCAAATACTAATTGAGTGTATGTAAACTTCTGACCCACTGGGAATGTGATGAATGAAATTAAAGCTGAAATAAACTAATAATTCTCTATTCTGACATTTCACATTCTTAAAATAAAATAAAGTGGTGATCCTAACCTGACCTAAGAGAGGGAATCTTTACTCAGATTAAATGTCAGAAATTGTGAAAAACTGAGTTTAAATGTATTTGGCTAAGGTGTATGTAAACTTCTGACTTCAACTGTACATATGAGATGAGTAAAGCAACAGTCTATTTAACAGTCTGATGGCCTTGTGATAGAAGCTGTTTTTCAGTCTCTCGGTCCCAGCTTTGATGCACCTGTACTGACCTCGCCTTCTGGATTATAGCGGGGTTAACAGGCAGTGGCTCGGGTGGTTGTCCTTGATGATTATTTTGGCGTTCCTGTGACATCAGGTGCTGTAGGTGTCCTGGATGGCAAGTAGTTTGCGCCCGATGATGCTTTGGGCAGACCGCACCACCCCCTGGAGAGCCCTGCGGTTGTGGGCGTTGTAGTTGCTGTACAAGGCGGTGATGTAGCATGACAGGATGCTCTCAATTGTGCACCTCTTATTGTTTGTGAGGGTTTTAGGTGCAAAGCCAATTTTTTTTTCAGCCTCCTGAGGTTGAAGAGGCGTTGTTGTGCCTTTTTCATCACACAGTCTGTGTTGGTGGACCATTTCAGGTCATCAGTGACGTGTACACCGAGGAACTTGACACTTTTCACCTGCTCCAGGGCGCCGATGACGATTTAAGGCAACCCCCCGCAACTCTTTGATTCAGAGGGGTTGGGTTAAATACGGAAGCCACATTTCAGTTGAAGGCATTCTGTTGTACAACTGACTAGGTATCCCACTTTCACTGTGGTCCTGTCGGTGTTGATAGGGGCGTGCTCCTTTTGCTGTTTCCTGAAGTCCACAATCAGCTCCTTTTTGTTTTGTTGGCATTGAGTGAGAGATTATTTTCCTGGCACCACACTCCCAGGGCCCTCACCTCTTCTCTGTAGGCTGTCTCGTCATTGTTGGTAATCAAACTTGATGATTGAGTTGGAGGCGTGCATGGCCACGCAGTCATGGGTGAACAGGAAGTACAGGAGGGGGCTGAGCACGCACCCTTGTGGGGCCCCTGTGTCGAGGATCAGCGAAGTGGAGGTGTTGTTTCCTACCTTCACCACCTGGGGGTGGCCCGTCAGGAAGTCCAGGACCCAGTTGCACAGGGCGGGGTTCAGACCCAGGTCCCCAAGCTTAATGATAAGCTTGGAGGGTATGGTGGGTACTATGGTGTTGAACGCTGAGCTATAGTTAATGAACAGCATTCTTACATAGGTATTCCTCTTGTCCAGGTGGGATAGGACAGTGGGCAATGCGATGGCGATTGCGTCATCTGTGGATCTATTGGGGCTGTACGAAAATTGAAGTGGGTCTAGGGTGCAAGGTAGAGGTGATATGATCCTTAACTAGCCTTTCAAAGCACTTCATGATAACCGAAGTGAGTGCTATGGGGCGATAGTCATTTAGTTCAGTTACCTTTGCTTTCTTGGGTACAGGAACAATGGTGGACATCTTGAAGCAAGTGTGGACAGCAGACTGGGATAGGGAGAGATTAAATATGTCTGTAAACATTCCAGCCAGCTGGTCTGCGCATGCACTGAGGACGCAGCTAGGGATGCTGTCTGGGCCGGCAGCGTTGCGAGGGTTTACACGTTTAAATGTCTTACTCACGTTTTGCCACGGAGGAGAGCTCACAGTCCTTGGTAGCGGGCAGTGTCGGTGGCACTGTGTTATCCTCAAAGTGGGCGTAGAAGGTGTTTTGCTTGAATTGCGTCTCCACTTGGTCTCTATGCTGACGTTTTGCCTGTTTGATTGCCTTGTGGAGGGAATAACTACACTGTTTCTCCACTTTCAGTTTTGCACGAATGCTGCCATCTATCCACGGTTAATGGTTTGGGTAGGTTTTAATAGTCATAGTGGGTACAACATCCCTTATAGACTTCCTGATAAACTCAGTCACCATATTGGTGTATTCGTTGATGTTATTCTTAGAGGCTACCCGGAACATATCCTAGTCCGCGTGATCAAAACAATCATGAAGCGTGGATTCTGATTGGTCAGACCAGTGTTGAATAGTCCTTAGCACGGTTACTTCCTGTTTTGAATTTCTGCATTTTGGAAAGGAAGCCAAAATGGAGTCGTGGTCAGATTTGCCGAAGGGAGGGCGGTAAAAGAGGACCTTGTAGTCATTTCAAAAAGCTGAGTAGCAATGGTTTTCTCCGAGCGAGTGCTACAGTCAATGTGTTGGAAGAACTTCGGTTTTGAGGGTTTCCCTCATCAATGAGGGTTTTCCTCATTTGCTTTGTTAAAATCCCCAGCTACAATAAATGCGGCCTCAGGATATGTGGTACCTACCTATTTCTAACCCACTGTTTTCTCTATCATGTCTTACTCTGAAGCCATGTGCTGTATGTCCTTTTCCAAGGTTGACTCACTGCTCGCACTATCAATCTCTCCCATTCTCTCTAATTTCCATGTGGATTAGCTTTGGTTGAAACTCAGGCTAACCTTTCCCCACTACAGCTGTCAATGGCATTTATTCATATAGTAGGGAAGCCAGGCCTTCACTATTATTATCAAATCGATCTTTATTTATACAGCACATTTCAACACAATGTAGTATACAGGGGGGAAAAAAACATTAAAACAATGGAGGGAGAAAAAAAAAGTTCATATTTATTACACAAACATGAGGATAAAAAAAACACAAGAATGACTAAAAAGTTAACGACTTTTAAATATGTCCACAGTTTTGGCCCCACTCTGGTTCTCTGGCAGGCTATTCCAATGGCTGGGGGCATCGTAACTTAAGGCTGCCAATCCATGTCTCTTGGTCCTAGGCTTTGGGAGGTTAAAAAGAGAATGCCAGAGGACCTGAGGGACATACTGCGTACACAACTTCAAAGCATGTCTGACCTGTATTGGGGTGCACAATCGTGGGTTGACTTAAAAACCAATAGAAGATTCTTAAAATGAATTCTAAAACTCACAGGCAGCCAGTGCAGAGACCATAAAACCAGTGTATTGTGTGCTCTCCATCTTGTCTTGGTCAGTACCTGTGCTGCAGCATTCTGTATGTTTTGCAGTTTACCAATTTACTTTCTTGGGTAGACCAGACATGAGCGCATTACAGTAGTCAAGCCTGCTTGTAATAAAAGCATGTTTTTCACACACACACACAAAAAAAGAACGCAGAAACAGTATCTTGCTGCGTTTTCGTAAACGTAGTTCTTCAGTCACGGCTAGCTCCAAATCCAGAATTTTTAAAAGGACACATTTTGTGCTTGGGTTGCACTTCTCCACTCGGATGAGAAAATATTTGCCATCTTGATAAATCAGGTTCCTGCATTTTGGTCTCCAGACAGCGTTTTTTTGTGTGTTTTTTTTTCAGGTACTTTTCTCCGGTGTAGTTGTTTTTAGCTGTGTTTTAGCTGGCGACATTCTTTCTATGATAAACATTTAGAAATCTGATGGCCATGCTTGATTTTTCAAAGCTAATATGGCATACGCTTGTCTCAAAGCTTAAGCCATGCTAGTCTACGTACACATGGCCGGTACATTGAAACTGTAAATTGTTCACCGGTTATGGTTCCTTTGATCACGCCAACGTTCCTTGTCTAACTGTCAATTCTAGAGCTCGGCCTAATATTTAAGGAATATTTTATCTCATGGAACATGGGACCAACACTTTACATGTTTTATATTAATCAAACCCAAAACCCATGCAGGGTACTCTCTGGCACCCCAGTCACTTTTTGTGACTAAATAACCTCAAGCTGATCGTGTGACCTTCAAGGCGGTGACGTCTCATTCAAATGTCTGCCCTATCAACATTAGATTTAACTTGACTTCCTGTGCCTACCATAGTGACCACAGGTACCGGGAAATCGGGGGTTCGATTCTAGAAAGGGAGCCTGAGAAACGGCTACCATACCCAAGAATTAAGTCGGCAGGTGCATAAATTACCCACTCCCGACTCGGAAGTACTGTGTAAGAAAAATAACAGATCAAGACTCTTTCGAGCTCTACGGACCATTCCTTTGACCTCGTGGCTTGGTTTTTGCTCTGACATGCACTGTCAACTGTGGGACCTTATTTAGACAGGTGTGTGCCTTTCCAAATCATGTGCGATCAATTGAATTTACCACAGGTGAACTCTAATGAAGTTGTAGAAACAGCTCATGGATGATCAATGGAAACCGGATGCACCTGAGCTCAATTTCAAGTCTCATCGCAAAGGGTCTGAATATTTATGTAAATAAGGTATTCCTTAAAAAAAAAAATATATATACATTTGCAAACATTCCTAAAAACCTGTTTTTGCGTTGTCGTTATGGGGTATTGTGTGTAGATTGAGGAAAACATGTAATTGAATCCATTTGAGAATAAGGCTGTAACGTATCTGGAAAAAGTCGAGGGGTCTGAATACTTTCTGAATGCACTGTGTATATAAGCAAGCATATCGAACACAAGCAAGACACAGGCTGTCAAAATGGCTAAAACCACGGCAAAAGTTAACTTCAGTTTCGAATTGCAAAGTCTAAAATGTTTTGGCCATATATGGACTACCCAATAGCGTGAGTACACACTGAAACTAGCCTATCATGTGTAAACTTGTTAAAGTTAGCTTTCCACATGCACAACCTCTATCTCCTAATGGGGCTCCTGGGTGTGTTGGTCCTCTCCCCTTTGTCATTTTGCTCTCAGCTCACCCTTAAGAAGCCACTCTGCTTGCCAAAGGGGATTCTATTCAAATGAGCTAGGTCGTTGCTGTAGCTACCGTTTCTCACAGTCCATAACAGACTGGCCAAGTCCTCACATGCACACAGAGGTGTGTTTGTGTGTGTCTCGCATGGTAACATCTCTCCCCGGCTTGAGTTCTCTCTTCCCTTCCGGTCTCATCTCTGACTCCCACTGGCTTTGTATGTTGTTTACCAACCACACAGGACCGTATTAGGAGCACTATAGAGAATCTGGTAGCTGGTGTCTCCATTATTACCAGTGATGTAAAAATGCCTGAAAGTACTACTTAAGTCGTTTTTTGGGGTATCTGTACTTTACGCTTTTATTTTGACAACTTTTACTTCACTACATTCCTAAACAAAATGATGTACATTTTATATATATTAAAAAAATATGTACAAAAATATATATTTATTTGTACATGTATTTGTGGCGCAGTGGTTAAGGGAGCTGTACTGCAGCGCCAGCTGTGCCACCAGAGGTTCGCGCCCAAGCTCTGTCGTAACCGGCCGTGACCGGGAGGTCCGTTGGGCGATGCACAATTGGCCTAGCGTCGTCCGGGTTAGGGAGCGTTTGTCCGGTAGGGATGTCCTTGTCTCATCGCGCACCAGTGACTCCTGTGGCGGGCCAGGCGCAGTGCACGCTAACCAAGGTTGCCAGGTGCACGGTGTTTCCGCCCCCACATTGGTGCGGCTGGCTTCCGGGTTGGATGCGCGCTGTGTTAAGAAGCAGTGCGGCTTGGTTGGGTTGTGTATCGGAGGACGCATGACTTTCAACCTTCGTCTCTCCCGAGCCCGTACGGGAGTTGTAGCGATGAGACAAGATAGTAGCTACTAACAATTGTATACCACGAAAAAGGGCTAAAATAAAAAAATCTATATTTAAAAAAAGTATTCTTTATTATTATTATTTATTTTTTCTGGACTACATCATCTTGTGCCTTATTGCTTAATTACAGGCTAGAACACTTTACCAATGCAAGAAGATACTAGTAGCTTCCAGCTTTGTAGGCTAGCTTTCCTCGTTAGCTTCCAGCTTTGTAGGCTAGCTTTCCTCGTTAGCTTCCAGCTTTGTAGGCTAGCTTTCCTCGTTAGCTTCCAGCTTTGTAGGCTAGCTTTCCTTGTTAGCTTCCAGCTGAAGCTATCAATTCACTACACTGGTACTTTGTGATAATATGTTGACTTCAAAGCTCTTTGTCACCAAAAACAATAGTCATTGGAAAAAATGTTATGCATTCACTTCGTCTCCCTCGGCATAGTCACGTTTATCCTGTCTCTCACTGTCTGTGTTTCTTTTAAAGTTCACTTTAGCCAGCCATGTGGAGTCGTGGCGCATTGTAGGCTATTTACTGTGCTTTTGATTGACAACTGAACAGCAAGTGTTGACTTGTTTTTAAAAGTTGTCGAACTGTCTGAATAAAGTCGATCCGCTACATCACTTTGCCATTCATAAAGCATGCAACGTGGTTATACAGTGCCTTCAGAAAGTATTCACACCCCTTGACTGATTCATTTTGTTGTGTTACAGCCTGAATTCAAACTGGATTACATTTGAGATTTTTGTCACTAGCCTACACACACACACACACCCCATAATGTCAAAGTGGCAGTGTTTTTAGAATGTTTAACTTAAATCCATGGTATCGCATTGGGACAAGTAAACCAAATGATTATCCTAGGTTTCCTTTCCTAGGATGTCGGGGCTTGCCAGATAGTGTCGCTAAAGTGAGCGACTCTCATCAGTCAGTGTAGCCTACCGACAGAGCGCTGTTCATTTGGCTCCATAATTTACATATGCTACTGGTAGGCCTAGTCTTTTTGGTGATTTATCTGCAGATAAATTCTAAAAACATTCAATGAAGATGGTGAATCATCACTGCAGGAACAATAGGTAGCGGAGAGCCTCATTCTTGTCCAACTGTAATAATTAGGGCCCTCACGGAATCCAGGCATTCAAACGGAATATTTCAAAATCTTTTGACCTTAATCGGGAATCAACTAAATGTATTAAAAATGTAATTTATTTGCTCTATTTTTATCATAAGACTTGAACAGAATGCGTCAGTGATTTGTGTTTCCTGCGACTTTCTGAAGAGGCAACGAGAATGCCCCTGTCTGTGTGTGTGCAGTCCTCTGTCTGTGTGTGTGCAGTCCTGTGTGTGTGTGCAGTCCTCGTGTCTACCACTTATGCTACTGACTACCTTTCCTTCTCAGTTCATTGTTAACTACAAAGTAGCCTATGCCTACCTGGCAGAATGATACAATGATTATTTGCATCAATCCAGTGTCCATTTGTTTTGCAAACTCACCAGCCACTGTGGCAGGTAGATTTAAACATCTGCAAGTGGAGTTGGGCAAAAAATGGAATTGTCCTTCGCAGTCCTTGGATCATGCACATCTCATAAGACACATTTAGAACTTTTATTATGCAGAAATGTACATTTAAAAAAATGACCGTCAAATACCGCCATACACACTTTCATATGGCCTATGCCACAGGGCCTATGCCACAGGGCCTATGCCACAGGGCCTATGCCACAGGGCCTATGCCACAGGGCCTATGCCACAGGGCCTATGCCACAGGGCCTATGCCACAGGGCCTATGCCACAGGGCCTACACCAACACGGCGGCTCCTCGCTTGTTGATCGTTGGTACAGTCCAAAATTCCCCAGTGAGTGTGTTTTTTGAGGCATTCCCTGAGAACAGTCAGTCACCCACCCTAGTCCTCCTACACTCAGATCACCACCCAGAAAAACCTCATGGAGGGGAGGGGCTACCAGAACTTGTTTTTGTCTTCCTTTGCAAATCATTTTGCTACGGCGTTCACTAATGAATACAATCCTGAACTGTTTATAGTATGTGTCCAGCAGGTTTGCTGTGTGAGCTGCTGCCTGTTCTGACGTGGTTGCGGAGGAGGAAGTTGCCGTGCCAGAGACCAGTGAGGCCCGCTATAGGGACCATGTTCTAGAGGCTCACCTCCCTCTCCGATAGCACCTGGAGGTCCGGCTTTGACCCTGTACAATGAACAACGATGATGAATTCTACGACGCCGTAACAGGTGGGTGTCCCTGTCCATACGGGGGGTGTACATAATAGAATGACTTACCAGACCTTCAGAGGTGACCACAAACCTGTAGGAGAACACGCACACAGAGGGAGAGAACATTGACAGTGTTACTCAGCATTTTTTTTAAAAAATCACTATTATCAGGGTCCTGTTCAACAGGTTCAACGTGGAAGTTCTGAAACGGGAGAAGTTACTTGTTTCAGCAACGTTCTCAAATACATTTTTTGGGGGGGGGTGGGCTTTTGGTGTTTTGGAACGTTGCTCTGACAACTGTCATGGTCAGGACTCAGGAGGTAGAGGTGTGTCTTTGTACTGTACTTCACGCTGTGGCACAGTGCCACACAATATGCTGTAACCTGTGCAGCTTAACTGACACCTTCAATAACGCGGCGCTCTATTCAGCGTCCATGATTTTGGCTTTGCCATCAGCAGCAGCGGGGATGTGTGAGGGAGAGCGGATGGAAACGGCGTGCAAGGTGCTGCGCAGCGCACGCTGTGTCGTCACGTTATTGTTCCTGTCCGTCTCGTATCAAATCAATTTGATTTATAAAGCCCTTCTTACATCAGCTGATGTCTCAGTGCTGTACAGAAGCCCGGCCAAAAACACCAAACAGCAAGCAACGCAGGTGTAGAAGGACCCTTATCAATCCCAGATCACATGGCTAGAGGTGTTCCGGTTGACTCGGGGCCCCAATGATTTATTTTAAAGTGTTAACGGGGCACCACACCTTTTCTCTTTTCCACGCCTACGATGCTTACTTCAGCGTCAGACAGTGGCTGTCATGTCACAATGTGTATCACGTCCATATTGCAATCAGTTCTGCGGCTCCCCCTCATGTAGTCATTGCTTTGACCTGTAGCCCAATTGCAAGACTGTCTACTTTATTATTATCCGAGCATGTTTTATCATTTCTATATTAGGTAACCTTGTCAGGCAAGGTGAGTTGTGTGCTGTATAGCCTTTCCCTAATTTGTGGCCGACCGTTTCATGTGTGTTAGGCTTGGACTCTGATGAGTCGTATGAAGGCACGTCGGAGGCCAGTTTTAAAGACGCGGGGGTGTACGACGTCACCCCGAGGAGCAATGGCTCCACGTCACCGGAGAACGGAATCAGGAAGCGCAGGTACGCTCCGATTCCTGCCGTGTCCTCTCCTCCCGAGGCTTTTCTCTGTTTCTTTCTCTCTGTCGTCTCTCTCTTGCTTTCTGTCACTGTCGACACTCTTTCTTCACCTTAGTCTCTCTCCCTCTCACCCCTTCCACATGGTTAATAGCTTTAACTCTGGTAGAAGACTGGCCAGTTCTCATGCTCCTCTTAACTCTAACCCAGTCAGTCCGCATGACGACACCCAACAGGTCAGCCTCTACCATCGCACACTGTATTACTGATAGTCATCATAGGGATACTCCCCTTCCCTCGGATTCTCTGCTAGACACTAATGTGTTGTCTCCCTGTGTGTGTTTTTGACTTTCTCCTCCTGACGTCTTTCAGGACAACGCTACCTGCCCCAATGTTCTCCAGGAACAACTTCAGTGTGTGGGGCATTCTGAAGAAATGCATTGGACTGGTAAGGGCTACAGACCATATCTAAAGGACCACTTTTAGACCGTGACGTTCTCTGGGTCTCTACTATGCCAGTGAGTTTGATTTCATCCCACTTGTGTGAAAGTAATTTGCGTTCTAATCTTGCTCATTTTCTCTCTCTCTCTCTGTGTGTGTGTGTGTGTGTGTGTGTGTGTGTGTGTGTGTGTGTAGGAGCTGTCCAAGATCACCATGCCCATTGTGTTCAACGAGCCCCTGAGCTTCCTCCAGCGGATCACAGAGTACATGGAGCACACATACCTCATCAACAAAGCCTGCTTGCTGTCCGACTCCATAGAGCGCATGCAGGTGAGAGGGCATTCTACGGCATTAAAAAGCTCATTCAAATTGAAATGCCTATTAAAATTTGGCTAAAACTAATTGAATATGTCATTGAACCAATTGCACTTTATGGCAGCGAGGTGTGGGGTCCACTTGCAAAACAAGATTTCATCAAATGGGACAGACACCCCATTGAAACTGCATGCAGAGTTCTGTAATATTCTCCGACATGTCCAGAGGAAAACTACAAACTATGCATGCAGGGCAGAATTAGGCCACTATCCACTAATAATACAAACTCAAAAAAGAGCAATTAAGTTTTGGAAACATCTAAAATACAGTGACCCCCTCTCATATCATTACCAAGCCCTGCAATGCCAAGAGCTGGGGCTGAGTTCACAAACCTGTTCTACTAACACACTGAAGCCTCAGGACCAGAACATCCAATCAATCAGGATAAACCAAATTACAACACAGTCAAAACAAAACTATATTGCTTATTGGGAAACAGGGAAACACAAGCACAAAGCAAAACACAGTGCAATCTGGCCCTGCATTTCCTGACAAAATTTCAAAAATATAAAACAATTAGTGTCATTTTCCCAAATTTGAAACCCTTATTCAAGGTTTCAAAGACCTCTCTGATGAGGATAGGCTACCCGTCCTGTTGGGGGAGGACGCAGAGAGCTAATGGTTGGCAGCGCACTACATTGCTGCCTGCCATAAGATGAGGGACAGTGTCTGACAGATCAATCAACCTACACATGTACTCTACTGTATGCTTATTGTTATTGTTGAATGTATGGTTATTTTGACCCTTGGTTATTGTTGTTACTGTTGTCCCGTTGACAATTTTGATTCTCATTTTTATTTATTTTTTATATTGTAAATATCCAAAATAAGCTTTGGCAATATGTACATTGTTACGTCATGCCAATAAAGCAAATTGAATTGAAAATTGACTGAATGTAGCTGGATCACAACTAGACTGTGTGTGTGTGTGTGTGTCTGACTCCTCCCCTCCGTTCTTCCCAGGCGGTAGCTGCTTTTGCCGTGTCGGCCGTGGCGTCGCAGTGGGACAGGACTGGAAAGCCCTTCAACCCTCTGCTAGGAGAGACCTATGAACTAACGCGGTGAGGGGACAGGGCTGCAACGCTCCCATACAAAGTGACACAGAGAGGAGTTGTAAAAAGCTGTGTAGCCCTGGATAGTTCCTTCCTGTCTTTGACTAGACTGCAGACGTTATTGGCCTTTTTAATAGGACATCTTTACCTGCCTTCAAGCATGAATTTAACAACACTTGTTTTCCTCTGCTGACCTTATTTTCAGTAGGCTATGATAACAACCTTTCTCCTTTTCACTTCCTCTCCTGCCTACTCTCGCCCCCCCCAGCGAGGACCAGGGCTACAGGCTGATCTCGGAGCAGGTCAGCCACCACCCCCCTGTCAGTGCCTTCCATGCTGAGAGCCTGGTCGGGGACTTTGTCTTCCATGGCTCCATCTACCCCAAACTCAAGTTCTGGGGCAAGAGTGTGGAGGCTGAGCCCAAGGGAACTATCACACTAGAACTCCTCAAGTGAGTCAAACGTGGGTCGGTGGGTGGGCGGTAGGGGGTGTGTTTTATTTTATCATCTATACCTGGTCATAGGGTTTTGTTTGGTTGTTTTCTCAGTGCTTTGTCAAAGCCAGTACCGCTTCAGCTTCTGTAATCCTATTTTTCTTTACAAAGTCTCTCTTGTTGTGTGTGAGTCCATTGCACTGAGGCTGTGTTTGCTGCCCCTCTCCTCCCCTCCTCTCCACAGGCACGGTGAGGTCTATACATGGACCAACCCTTTCTGCTGTGTACACAATGTCATCCTGGGCAAACTGTGGATCGAGCAGTATGGCACTGTAGAAATCCTCAACCACAGGTGAGTAAAGGACTGGATATTATAGTTTATCTTATTTTACCTTCAATTCCTGGTTTGGAAGAATACAGATGTGTATATATCCACCACTTTCAGCATAGTGGACTTAGGGGTTAGTCTTACCTTCCATTTAAGTCAAATGTTCACTTTGTCATGCATTGATGTCAATGGGAAGCCAAGTGAAAATGTGTCTTAAGTGGTAGTCAGGATTCACCCTTTAATTTGTAAAGACTGTCGTTGAGCCATAATGGTATGGCATGGTTTGTCTTTTCTCCTCATTGTTCTTATTCCTTTCTGTCCTGAGCAGTACTGGAGATAAGTGTGTGCTGAACTTCAAGCCATGTGGCATGTTTGGGAAGGAGCTGCACAAGGTGGAGGGCTACATTCAAGATAAGAGGTATGTGGAGGTATTGGCATCATTCTGATGAACTGACTTCGGCTTTCTTCACTGGTCCAGTTGTAAGTGTTTTGGTGACACTTTTGCCCGTGTCGTGTTCAGTAAGGTTTCTAAATGTTTTCTCCCTCCGAAACACGTCCCTGGTGGGTATAATAAATAATATCTTCCATTTAGGAGACTCCAAAGCGACTTAGTCATGCGTGCATCTATTTTACTAATGGGTGGCCCTTGGAATCAACCCACATTCCTGGGGTTGAAAGTGCCATGCTCTACCAACTGAGCCGTACAGGACACACAATGATAGCACAGTGTCATTCTCTGTCAGTACAGCAGTATTTGGTTGCTGACGTCTCCTCCCATCTCTGTCCCTGGCAGTAAAAAGAAGCTTTGTGTGATCTATGGGAAGTGGACCGAGTGCATGTGGAGCGTGGACCCCCAGACGTACGAGTCCAACAAGAAGGCTGAGAAGAAGGCAGACTCTAAGAAACAGAAGAGTCCGGTGAGTGGGTGTCTTACAACATGGAGCAAATGAGATGTGTTTTTTTACATTTATTTTAGCAGGAAAGATGTAACAAGTCATACGTGTCAAAAATTGGAAACCAGTGGGAAAAAACAAAGGCACACACGCACACACACACACCTACACGCATGCATACATGTACACGCATCAACACCTCAGAATCCAGAGAATTCATTTCAGAATACTAACGTAGAGCTTGCTTTACATCCCGCACACAGTATAGCTTGGTCGCCCCCAGTGGTCCACCTCCCTGCAAGTTATTTTCAAAGCAGATTGAGCCGAATAGTCTTTTTCATTACCCTGAAGAAGGCACAGGGATGCCGAAACGTCGGTGGTTTCTTACCTAATCAATTACTGGGAGGTTATAGATATGGAGTGTGCGGCTCTTTATGTTTTCATAGCTTGTGTTTTATTGTTTGACACATTGTAAATAGGCCTATACAACATTAACTTTTCTTGATATAACTCTCCTCTGATTTTGATTTCCTGATGATTCTGGCAGCATGCCATGACGTTATGTCAAGGTAAAAAAAAAAACAACGTAGTCTATGGTAGGTCACTGTTGGTAGTCTGTAGCCTCTATGTATGTTCTATATATGGGTCTTTCTATAAATGGTGGGGCCAATGTGTGACAATGGTTTGTGTGGATCAATGGTTTGAAACAAAAATGAAAAAGATTGCTATGCAGTTCCTCGTGTATTTAGAGAAATAAAAGTGAATTGATGCCAAATTAGCCCGTAACTCCACCAAACAACAACATAGGCCTAGGACTATATACCCTTTAAAATGTGTCATTTCATAACTTTATCACCAGATTATATCGTGAATAGGGCCTGGCGTCATATCGAGTTAATTTAAATGTATTTAGTAGCGCGGATTTCCAAATGCCTGTATTGCAAGTATCTAGTTTTTTGGTTTGTTTTCATGAGTGTTTATGTCTGCTTGTTCTCATGTCTTTTTGGTCTCGTCTCCTTCGCGCTTTCGGTGCTTTGCCGTATGCACCTTCCAGGACACAACAATCCCCCTGAAACTGGTTATTTTCAATAACGGCCTAGGAACAGTGGGTTAACTGCCTGTTCAGGGGCAGAACGACAGATTTGTACCTTGTCGGCTCGGGGGTTTGAACTTGCAACCTTCCGGTTACTAGTCCAACGCTCTAACCACTAGGCTACCCGAGCGTGTTTCCATTGATTCTGGAAAAACGCTCAGTTTCTGTTGGCACAACATTACGGTGCCAATTAGCCTAAGGCTAGTAGCATTTTAGCCACAAAGTGATATGTGCTAGCTGTTTAGTCTGTGTTTTTATAAATGTATCATGAGCTTAAAAAGCATTTGTATGATGAATTGACAACTCGTTCTCATTCTGAGAAATAAGCATATTCTTATCCAGGTAGGTAGACCACTCGATCTCAACATCTAAACAAAGTGGACAGGCTAGCATGCTGTTCACAGGTGTATGTTCATGGCAGTTCAACTGTTCTACCTTGTTAGCTAGCTAATATAGATCGATGTTTCAGGGTTGCCACGGCTAGCTACAATTTCTAGCATAATGACCACTCAACCTGCCCACTAGGCCTGAAAACTGGTTGATAGTGAATGGTTTCATTAACTTAAACACAATGTTAAATAGTATTAATAAAAATCACATTTTCAACTCGAGTATGAAAACTCTAAATCAAAAACACCCAAGTTTCCTTTTTGGCTAATTTTATTTAATAAAAAAAGTTTGAATTCATGTGTGGCTCCAGCCTGCTGTCTCAGTTATCCATCCCTCTGTAGCAAGATGGAAAGGAGAGAGCGAGGGAGAGAGAGAGAGGAGATCCATCATGAGTCCAGTACATTAAGAGTTCTATTCTACTAATTAATCAATAACTACTATTTATAATTTGATAGTCTAGCACTCAGGTACAGTGCCTTAGACTGCTGCGCCACTCGGGAGCCCAAGCATTTGCGAGATCTCGATGCCATAAAAACTGTCCAACGACAAGATCCAGGATTATTTATTTATAGCCCCTTTTTCTCCCCAATTTCGTGATATCCGATTGCGATCCAGTTCTGATCTTGTCTCACCCTAACCCGGTCGACGCTGGGCCAATTTTGCGCCGCCCTATGGGAGACTCCTGGTCACATCCGGTTGTGACAATCTGTCATCGACCCCGGGTCCCCCTTAATGTATTGACATTAACAAAATTGGCAGATTATTATCGATGACTTATCAACAGCGGAAACAAGTTGTCCACCGCAGAAAATCCTCGCCGGTACCCTAGTTTCTAGAAAGACCCATGTAGTAAACCAGTGAGAACAGTATGTTTTTATATGTTCATTTCAGTATTCTGTTTGTAGTAGACATGGTATACTCATGGTACACGATGTAAACATCCCTTGCTTAAGTCATTTCTGATGTTTTTTGTTGTTGCTTTTATTCATGAGGAAAAATACACATTTCATTTGGTTTTGAAAAAGGGCTATTTATATCAGACGTGTGTCTGCGCGCGCCTGTGTGTACCTGTGTGGTCTGTGTGGTCTGTGTACCTGTACACAGGAGGAGCCTGAGGGGGTCGACGGTGACGATGCAGACAACATGCCTGAGGTCCTGGAGACGGTAGCTGTGATCCCTGGCAGCACCCTGCTGTGGAGGATATCGTCACGACCCCAACACTCTGCTCAGGTAACGCACGCCGCCGTGTAAACAAAGGAACGTGTACATTCACATGCTCGTACACACATACAAGTTGAGCGTATATGTTTCTTATGCAGGTCCCTAGTGGCCAATAGATCAATTACCTGTGATCACCTAGGCACAGGTTTGTCTAGGATGTTTCATTGCTTTGTCCTCCACACACTGATGAAGGCCTAAGCCGATGCCTGTTGGTGTATTTTAATAATGACTTGGCCCATATATAAAGGCTTTTAAATCTTTCAAACCCACACGAGTGCCTGGACTATAATTTTGCCTTTTTCTTTTCAATTACTATTCCCTTCCAAGAGCACCTGTGATTGTTCTGGAATACCTGAAGCACTCCTACTTAAGTTTATACACACACACACACACACACACACGCGCACATCGATTTTGATGGTGTTAATTCTGTAGGATCTTGTTTTTCCAGATGTATAACTTCACTAACTTTGCCATGTCACTGAATGAGCTGGAGCCTGGTATGCAGGCCACCCTGGCCCCCACAGACTGCCGCCTGCGGCCCGACATCAGAGCCATGGAGAACGGAGATATGGGTAATAGTCTTTCTGCTACATCCCCACACTTGCTAGACGAGGCTGCCCTCTAGCATTCCATTTGGGTGGTGCATTCACATGTCCTATTTGTTTTCAGAGTCCTTTCTGTTCTTAGTGTGTGTGGGGTGGCGGGGTTAAAATCCAATGAACAGTAAAATATCCACATAGCCAAAGTATTAGTCTGGTTTATTGAAGTTATGGTTGTGTCAGTTTTTAATTACAGAATAATACAGTGGTCAGGAGGGCCATGTATCAAATGGCTAATAGAAGATCCTATGTTCTTGTTTGTGCAGATCAGGCCAGTCGAGAGAAGGCGAGGCTGGAGGAGAAACAGAGGTCGGCGCAGAAAGACCGTTCCAAGGACGAGGAGGAATGGTCCACTCGGTGAGAACTTGGGTGTCCTCACATTTCAATATTTTTTTTTTGTTCATAAAATACTTGCATAATAATAAGGTAAACAGTGGTGTGTGTGTGTGTGTGTGTATGTATATATTTTTTGTTTTTTTAAGTAAACCATAATTGTGTTTTATCGTGTCTTCCAGATGGTTCCAGTCAGGTACAAACCCCTACACGTCCTCTCAGGACTGGCTCTACAAAGGGGGCTACTTTGATAGGAAATACTCTGACCTTCCTGATATCTACTGATCCGGGGGGGGGTTCTATGAACACCTGCTGAACCAACCCCCCGCCCCCCCCTGGCACGCCCCTGTTCTAAGCACCACACGGTCTCCCGTTGGAACTCTGAAGCGGTGATAGCCTCTCCTTGTACAACACATGCGTCTGTGTTAGCACAACCCTCTCCTCCCCAGTCTCCTGACAGTGATGAAAGGGAACGGTCAACGGTGAAATCAGGGATGTGAATGCTCCTTTGACTGATAACGGGTTCTTTGGGATATGTTGGTGGCAGCACAGGCGGAAGCAGACATGAACAGATACTGTGAGTCTGGAGGAGACTTAGTTTAGTTCTTGAACAGGAGTGCATTGTGGGTACCCCTCCCTATCAGACCTGGGTTGAGTACCTATTTCAAATATTCAAAATACTTGAGCTTGATTTAAATTGTTTGGCATGTGGAGTTTGCACTTTTGGAATGATTTCATTGGTTCTGTTGCGCCTGACAAGCTAAACAAAGCACACCTGGAGTATTCCACCCAGGTCTGGCTGTCCCCTATATACGTCCAGAGGACAAGCTTCTCATCACTGTAATGTAACCTGTATGTATAGATAAGAATGATCATGTGACCATATAGGCCAATCACACACATCTAGCCACATTGGCCACTGCTCAGTCTGTGACTACAGCCCCTGATTCGGGCAGTTGGCTAGTAATTCCCCCATCCCAAAATATTCCTTTTGTTACTCTTCTGCATGGCTTTTGGCTAGCTAGCTAACAGTGTTAGCTACCCCTGGCTCTGTGGCGGTGGACCTACCGTACGTTTGGCCCGGCTGCTGTTGTTTACCTAGTCAGTCAATTTAGAGTGTTCTCGTAATCACGAGTAAGAAAATAACAATGAGCGTTACTAAGATTATAAGAAGAGTATAATAGGTACCAGAGGAGGCTGGTGTGGGAGCTATAGGAGGAAGAGCTCATTGTAATGGCTGGAATGGAATTATTGGAACGGTATCAAAAGCGCCGAGCGTATGGAAATCACGTTTGACTCCATCACAGACATTACAATGAGCCCGTTCTCCTATAGCCCCTCCCACTAGCCTCCACTACGGTGTGTGTGTGAGTGTGTGTGTGTGTGTGTGTGTATGAATGACCGTAGTGATTTGTACAGAATCTTAAGCCATATGGTTCCTTTTAACTACAGGTATAACTGGCAAGGGTGGTTTGCTGTGCGTGCAGTCATTTGGCTATGAATAAATGAATTGATAATTGTTACCTCAAGAACTAAATAATAGTTATCGCCAGAGCATGATAAAGCATTTTTCATGTAAGATATACATGTATGTAAATACCTACTTTTTTATAAATATAGCTAGCTAATCATCATAATACTGTCCAACCAGCTCAAAGTGAATTTGGAATTGAATAGAATTATAGCCTATATGAAGTAGAAGTCATTGTGTAATATTACCAGCTTCCCTTGTAAGCATATTGTTGCCTTCCTCGTGTTAGGAACTCTTTGTGGCTTTAAACCACACACTCTTACATCACCAATCTCTTTCACAACGACGAGCCATTATGTGTAAGTTCTTATTTATAAGAGACTGTGGCATTTAATCTTTTTTTTTTTTTTTTTTACAGAAATAGTCACACTCATGCAATATACGATAGGGGTATATATTTATTTTTTGGGGGGGGATTCATGTGCAGTTAATTGTACTGCGATGAACATTTAGCCTTGTAGATTAGATCTGCATGCATGAATCAAAGTGTAAACCAACGCGTTTCTGCTCTGGAGGACTTTCAAAGCAGCAGACGACTCTCTAGTGTCTGTCTTGTGAAACATGTCACGTTGACCATTGGGAATGCTCTTCATGTGAGTCCAAACGGAATCTCTTGACGTTATACGATATTGAAATGTAGGGGGATTTAGTTTGGATTTACCATGTTACACTGTGCATTTGAAACGACTGTCAAAATCTATGCAACCAACCAATAGCGCTTAGTGTCTCTGTATACCTTTTACATGTTATAATAATACACATAAATACTTTCGTTTTGTCACCGGCAGGCAAACCGACATTTAGATGACTGTATTGGCAGCTTCTTGACTGTAGATGAGCCCATCTCATAAGTGATTGTGTCCATTTGGTTTGTGGATCACCATGGTAGAGTCTCTAAGTAAAGAGTGTAAAGATGACTTGACAGTTTAGAGCAATTTGATCTTGACGGAGTATTTGTGCCTCTCTCGCCTCAGTTTGCTACTTATTTTTTTTATTTTAGCCCGACACGTCACAATTACGTCTATTGCTTTAACAACTGTCTTTTTTGTTGTTGTGGAATTGCTGGTGGCTTGAGAAATGGGCAACGGAATGTGGCAAAAAGATACGGCGAACCAAGAAGCCTTGCGTTGTTTCTTAGGTTGATTGATACGTTTTTTCCCATGGTTATACTTAGTGCCTAAATTTAAGTAAGCCAATTTTCTGAACCCTTTTTTTTTTATTTGATTTTTTTTTTAACCTGCATTTCATCTAATATTTAAGGTGTTTTTAGGTTTATCAGATGAGTTTTTGGGCCCATTTGTTTTTCTAACCCATCGCTCTATACAGTACTTTATTTTTGTCCATAACACTTTGAAATGTTTAGGTCAGAAGAAGTGTCCGTTTTTTTCACCGTGTGTACAGGAAATGTATGTAAAACTGATCACTACTTCGGGTTGTGTCCACACACTTCATCACATTTCATCTAATTTGTTAACTAGCAACTTTAAGACTAATGCACCAACATTAAAAAAAGTAGATTTTAACTTGCTTTGTGTGGTGTTTAATTGTGTAAGAGTACCTTATACACTGACATTCCTAATGATATGTACACTGTTTTTCCATGACATAGCTTTCACCTGGATTTTCCTGGTCAGTCTATGATCCCTTATTGATGTCACTTGTGAAAATCCACTTCAGTCATTGTAGATTAAGTGGAGGAGATTTTTAATAGGTTAAATAATTATTTTAAGCCTCGAGACAATTGTTTATGTGGGCAAGACTGATTTAATTGCCCTTTTGAATGGGGTATGGTGGCAGGCTCAACAGTTTCCCATGTCTATCAAGAATGGTCCACCACCCAAAGGACATCCAGCCAACTTGACACAACTGCATTGGAGTCAACATGGGCCAGCATCCATGTGGAACGCTTTCGACAACTTGAAGAGGCCATGCCCTGATGGATTGAGGCTGTTCTGAGGGTGAAAAGGGTGTGCAACTCAATATTAGGAAGATGTTTTGTACACTGTGTAAATTGTGTTTGACCATTTTGAAAATCCTTGACTTTCAAATCTTTTCCCCTGTCTCACAGAGGTGTTTAGTACAGTGGAATCACAAGCAAATAGCATATTTTGTGAAATTGATTTATTTAAAAAAATTATTTAAAAAAACCTTTGGCAAGAACATTATTCCAGATGTTTTATTTTGAAATGGGAATATTTGTGTAATATCTGTACTTTAGACAGCTTGCTAGTTTATGGGCAACATCTAATGAAATCCTAATTATAGTTTAACTACATGTTTTTTTATTTTACAATAATATTGAACATTAAGTGAACTTCCTCAAAAGGGAAGATTCATCCATTTTGAATGTTATATCGAATTTGTGCATCACTGAGCAATGTTCTATCGATTTCCCAGGGTCATTTCATGTTTTTGGCCGATAGCACATCGCTCAGATATGCACAAATATGATAACATTCAAAATGGGTGAATTTTTCCTTTTTAATTCAAATCAAATGTTATTTGTCACGTGCCGAATACAACAGGTGTAACAGTTTTTTTTAAAATTTAGTCAAATTTAAATGGGATGGACAATGCAAATAGTTTGGGTAGCCATTTGATTAGCTGTTCAGTCTTGTGGCTTGGGAGTAGAAGCTGTTAAGCCTTTTGGACCTAGAATTGGTGCTCTGCAACCGCTTGCCATGAGGTATTCCGTGGCTGAATCAGAATTAGTTAGGTAAGATTGATAAATAAGATGTTTTATCAATTTTCATAAGTATGCTTATGTGGGAAAAGTTACTTGGGCCCCAGAGAGGGAAGAGGTCAGGCTTGTCTTCATATGTGAACGTATCTTTTAAACCATGTGAAGGGATGATTGAGGGGGAACCAATTATCTCTTGGCTCCACAATGTCTGTGTGCTAGTCGCTCCCTACTTTTCCCATTTGGGGGAAGAGTATGGCAGTGTCTGGAACCATTGTATGTCCCCTCTGATGTTGACCTAGTATATGACCTAAGAGGCTCACTGTCTTTTCTGATCTTGTCCGGGGGGTGTATTTGAGATGGGAGTATCTAGAATTGACAATTGATATATGCCATTGGATGAGGTAATGGTTTGGTACTATGTTGTACCAAGAATGAGATAAGAACTTCGTTTAAGATACCAAATTGAATGATAATTTATATCTGGCTATGGGATACTCCTCTTTCAAGTAAAAGGCACTTTGTGAAGTTCCTATTATCTGTGGTTTGTCATGTCGACTAGGGGGTGGATCTTTGCAATAAAAGATTGCCATTTTGTAAACACTCTCAGAGAATTGATTTATAGACACTGAATTGATCTGAGAGTCAAAAAGGGCTATGGTGAAGCTCATTTAATTAAAGATGGACTTTATAATATAACTCTGACTTGTGTGTGTGGTTTGCTCTCAATGTTTAGTAATACAGGAAATTACCACGACGGGTAGCAGAGAGAACAGTCTATGACACAGGTGGCTGAATATTTTTTACCTTTTATTTAACTAGGCAAGTCAGTTAAGAACAAATTCTTATTTTCAATAGCTCCAAATCAAGTCTTATGGTTGCATACACACAGTTCAATTTTTCCAAATTTGGTTACGTTACAACCTTATTCTAAAATCTATTAAATATTTTTTTCCCCCTCATTAATCCACATACAATGACAGAGCAAACTATTTTTTTTTGAAAATGTATAAAAAATAAACTGATACCTTGTAAGACTCTTTGAAATGAGACTCCAAAGGAGCTCAGGTGCATCCTGTTTACATTGATCATCCTTGCAATGTTTCTTCAACTTGATTGGAGCCCACCTGAGGTCAATTCAATTGGACATGATTTGGAAAGGCACACATTGGTCTGTTTTATTTTAAACTAGGAAAGTCAGTTAAGAACAAATTCCTATTTTCAATGTCAACCCACTGTTCCTAGGCAGAAATACCATTTATTTTTATTTTTTTACCTTGTCAGCTCGGGGATTCGATCTTGCAACCTTTCGGTTACTATTCCAACGCTCGAACCACTAGGCTACCTGCTGCCCCACATGTAAACTCCCACAGTTGACAGTGCATGTCAGAGCAAAAACCAAGATGAGATCGAAGGAATTATCCATAGAGCTCTGAGACACGATTGTGTGGTGGCACAGATCTGGGGAAAGGTACCAAAATATTTCATATCCAAGAAGACTCGAGGCAGTAATCGCTGCCAAAGGTGCTTCAACAAAGTACTGATTAAAGGGTCTGAATACTTGTATAAAAACCTGAAATATCACATTTACATATCTGGAAACCTATTTTTGCTTTGTCATTATGGGGTATTGTGTAGTAAATTCTTTTCTATGCTTTTCAATTTAATTCATTTTAGAATAAGGCTGTAATGTAACAAAAAGTGAAGGGGTCTGAATACTTTCTGAATACACTGTATTTAGCATATATTGTGGGTTTAGCAAAATGCTTGTGTTCCCAGCTCCAATAGTGCACTAATATCGAACAATTCACAACAATGCATGCATCTAAAAAGTAAAATAATTGAATTTAGAAATATTAGGACGAGCAATGTCATAGTCCAGAGTATAAATATAAATGTGGTATATCTGAACAATAGTATATGTACAGCAATAGTTAAATAGGATAGGCCGGTATGTAAACATTATTAAAGTGACCAGTGTTCCATGACTATGTACATAGGGCAGCAGCCTCTTAGGTGCATGTTAAGAGTAAGGGGGTGGTAGCCGGCTAGTGACAGCGACTAAAGTTGAGCTCAGAGTACCAGGCCCGTGAACAACAACATCATCGAGGTAGATAGCCACCCCTTGGGACCCAGCAAAGATGGACGTCATGATCTTTTGGAAGCAGCTGGGGGCAGAGCTGAATCCAAACGCCATGCGCTTGTAGCGTGTGACCCCTAAGCGGGTCAGCTGGAAAGTGGCTGGTCCAATCTGACGTTTGACCTGAAGGACTGGAGCTTGTCGCGGTTGGGCCGTCTGATCCTGACCCAGTCGGAGGCGGTTATGACAGGTGGCCTAACCCACCGTAACTTGTCAAAGCGGTCTTTCATCCGCTGCTGGTTGGCTGTGACTGGCCCGAGCATTGTGAGCGGGTGGTTGAACCGGATGAGGGGCAGTCTGTCCAGGGTCAGCTACAGGACCGGCTGCAGCTCACGTCCCAGCATGAGGGACACTGGGGAGACACTGGGGAGGGGTGGAGAATAAACACTTCTCCATTGAGAATGAGGTGGTGTTTTGCCAGTGCAGAGAACACACTGTGGAGGCGCTGACTATGGACCTTTGTGGTGGGCCCGTGAACAACGATGTCATAGGGGTAGATGGCCCCTCTGGGACTCCGAGAAGAGAGACATCATGATATTTTGGAAGCAGCTTTGGGGGCAGAGCTTAATCCAAACGTCATGCGCTTGTAAGCGTAGACCCCTAAATGGGTGATGAATGCTGTGAGGTTGCGGATCCTGTGGCGAACACTGGAGCCGTAGAATAAGGCAGTAAGCACGGGGGTATTTGTCTGGGATGATTGCCTTGCTTGCTGCTCTAAGGTCCACGCAGGTACGCAGGCCCCCTGATTTCTTTATTTTTACCACCACCAGGTTTGAGATCCAGGGGGATGCATCAATAGGCTTGATTATGTCTTCTTCTAGCTGGCACCGGAGCTCGGCATCAACGTCTGTGCGCGTGGCCAGTGGGCAACCACTGGCTAGCAAGCTAATATTTCATCTAAGTTCTCTCCAACATTCCTCCACTCCACTTACAAAACACTCTTCCCAGCTGCTGTATGGAATGTTGACCAATGCGCTTGAGCAAGCAGGCTGCCTGCGCACAGACATCTATAACTGCGCTCGAGGCACAGATTCCTATTCAAGTTTTAGCTGGAACTGATATACCTACCTCCTTATTGAGCTACTGAAATTAAACTAATATAATTGCTTTAATTGCTTAAAATCTTCAAGGTAAAATAGAATAGTCATATTTTCAGTTTTATTTTTGGATTATTTATGGAAATGCGATAAATAGGGTTTTGTAAATCCTGGTGGATTGTATTATGATATTGAAATAAAATAAACTCAGCAAAAAAGGTCCCCTTTTCAGGACCCTGTCTTTTCAAAGATAATTCGTAGAAGTCCAAATAACTTCACAGATCTTCATTGTAAAGGGTATAAACACTGTTTCCCATGCTGGTTCAATGAACCATAAACAATTAATGAACATGCACCTGTGGAACTATCGTTAAGACACTAATAGTTTACAGACGGTAGGCAATTAAGCTCACAGTTATGAAAACGTAGGACACTAAAGAGGCCTTTCTACTGACTCTGAAAAACACCAACAGAAAGATGCCCAGGGTCCCTTCTCATCTGCGTGAACGTGCCTTAGGCACGCTGCAAGGAGGCATGAGGACTGCAGATGCGGCCAGGGGTAATAAAGGACAATAAAATTGCAATGTCCGTACTGTGAAACGCCTAAGACAGCGCCACAGTGAGACAGGATGGACAGCTGATCGTACTCTCCGTGGCAGACCACGTGTAGCAACACCTGCACAGGATCAGTACATCCGAACATCACACCTGTGGACAGGTACAGGATGGCAACAACAACTGCCCGAGTTACACCAGGAACGCACAATCCCTCCATCAGTGCTCAGATTGTCTGCAATAGGCTGAGAGGGGCTGGACTGAGGGCTTGTAGGCCTGTTGTCTGGTGAGGACCTGCCTTACATCACCGGCAACAACGTGTGTCACAGCATCATCGGACTGAGCTTGTTGTCATTGCAGGCAATCTCAACGCTGTGTGTTACAGGGAAGACATCCTCCTCCCTCATGTGGTACCCTTCCTGCAGGCTCATCCTGACATGACCCTCCAGCATGACAATGCCACCAGCCATATTGCTCATTCTGTGTGTGATTTCCTACAAGACAGGAATGTCAGTGTTCTGCCATGGCCAGCAAAGAGCCCGGATCTCAATCCCATTGACCATGTCTGGGATCTGAGGGTGAGGGCTAGGGCCATTCCCCCCCAGAAATGTCCGGGAACTTGCAGGTGCCTTGGTGGAAGAGTGGGGTAACATCTCACAGCAAATCTGGTGCAGTCCATGAGGAGATGCACTGCAGTACTTAATTAAGGCAGCTGGTGGCCACACCAGATACTGACTGTTACTTTTGATTTTGACCCCCCCTTTGTTCAGGGACCCATTATTCCATTTATTAGTCAATAGTCTGTGGAACTTGTTCAGTTTGTCTCAGTTGTTGAATCTTATGTTCATACAAATATTTACACATGTTAAGTTTGCTGAAAATAAACGCAGTTGACAGTGAGAGGGCGTTTTCTTTTGTTGCTGAGTTTTACATAGGCTATGTGTTATTTGTTAAATTCTGAGAACAAATTGAGTTAGTCATAATGGAACTTCAAAACAGCATTCAGTGGAACAGAAGAAAATGTGCAGCACAATAAACAGTGCAATTCGCTAACACAGACAAGAGATTACCATTTAGAAGCCAACACACACAGCAAGCTACCATATATCATTAATTAAACTACCATTTTAACGGCAGTGCATTTCTGTAAGGGTATCCTGTATTATTGTGCATGTTTGTCTTGCTGTTAGCCTGGAACAAATATTATTGAAGTGAATGTGCACTTTCTATGTGGTTGGACTGCGACTACAAAAACCACTGGCGACGCCTGTAGTAAAATCAAAAGCGTTTAAGCTATCCGAGATGATCTAAAGTAGAGACAATCTCTGATAGCTGTAGGACGGAAGAGACTGTCACACATTCAAGCTTTTAATGACCTAGCAAATTCCATGACTTGGGGGTTAAATACATCACTTTTCTTTAAAAAAATGTTTGCTATTTCAACACCTGCCAAATAAAAACCTCAAATGGCCCTTCTCCTGAAAAATGAATCGGGCCGGATGAGCTGAAGTGGACTCGGCCCGGGTACCATTTATATACCTGGAATATACCAGAGTAATGTGATTCTGCCGGATTTGGGAAGGCCTTGGCCTGCATGAAGTTCTCAGAGTCCATGTGGAGTATTCCGAGTCTCAGATTAGGCCTGAGCCCAGCGTGTTGACTGGGTACGGTATGCCTCGAGACCCTAACCCGCTTTGATGTGCGCTGCCAGCTGTTTGCCAAGTGTGCTAAACTGAATCATGCAGACCCTGCTGGCTAAAAAAAACATTACTAAACAATGTATAATTGTAATGCTCTAGTGTCTTACATGCAATGGGTACATGGCCCACAAACACTGTGCCCATGTTTATAATTAAAGAATTTTGATAACTGGTCAGTAGTTCAATCAGATTTCAACCAAAAAAACAGATAAACAAAAACAACGTCAAAAAGACGTCACGATAAATATTTCTTAAGCTGGGTTGTGATCTGGTTATAAAATGTCCCGACCAGATTTTAACCAGTAAAATACCTCTTTATCATGTAGTATGCCTCCTGATAAATGACAATATCAATGTCGACGTTTGACAGCTAGGAAATGTGTGTGACGGGACATTGTCGAATAGTACACGAGTACCCCTGCCCATACGCCTACAACACAAATGTCTTCTCGCCTCCCATGCTTAAATCAACCCTCTTTCCCTAACAATAAAACAAACTAAATCATATAAAAAATGAAATAGAAATGTCAAATCAAGTCGGAAAACAAACTGAAAGTAAACTGAATTTCTGGTTAAAAAAAAAATCTAAAAAACGAATATAAATAAGAACTGTTATAAAATTACAAAATGATAATAACCTTGAATTTGAATATGAAGAAGCAGCAGAGACCTGACTGTATTTCTAACTAATTCTAGACAGATTACTAGACACAACAGTTGTTTGTTCTTTTTGTTCTCTTTTATTCCTTTCCTGATTTGAAATGTATTGTAAGGTCATAATTTCATTCATCACATTACATGACATGATGCACCAAGTCTAATACAATTGTTTACAGGAATACACTGAAACATACACAATGTTTTACAATGGATACATGAAGTATAGCTCATTGCACTTACAACAGTGAATGTAACATCTTATTCATTTAGGGACTCTGCCTTTATTTTCTGGAGCTTTTTTTCAATTAGATTACATTTTTTTTATACACCCCCAAACATGTTTGTATATGGAAGCCAGGATATCCCTTTTGAGGGTTTTTTTTCTTCTCATTTTACAAACACAACATGTATAGAAACTCTACACTGACCAATATGTTTCTGAATACAACTTTTTCTTTTTAAACAGTCTGCACGAGCCAGCCACATACACAATGCTTTAAAAAAAAGCAATAACTGCTCTTTTTTTGTTTTTTTGTTTTTTGTTACACAAAAGCACACGTTTGACGATGTCGGCCTGTGTGGCTTCACTGCACACTATGGCGTCCCGTGCCTGTGATGGTGTTTTGTATGACATTTTACATGTTGTACAGCGTGGTCTATGGTCCTGACTGGTATTTACAGTGAATATGGTTGCCAGGTGAAAGGAGAGGCCTGAGGCTGGGGAGTCGGGCGTTAGGTTGCATTAGCTCATGCATTTGTTACTTTTCACTATTTTAAAAAGATGACTGCTCCCTGGTTGGTTGTGAAACATTTTCCTGTAGCTTTTTATTTCTTCGTTTCAACATTCCCTTCCTAAACCTGTCTGTCACCCTTTTCTCTTCATCCATAGTAATAAATACTTGTGTTGTTCACTGTGCATAGCCATCCACAACCACAGTAAGGGCAGTAAACCACAACCCACAGTAAGGGCAGATCGTCACAGTTTGCTATGCTACTTTAAAAGCAACATTTTTGGTTGGCGTAAAAAAAAGACATGAGTGTTTGTATTTGTCCCTGGCAAAATGCTGTGGTCTGAAGCCCATGCAATCCAGAGTAGATGTAGGACTGGATGGGACAGTAACAAGATGGCTTTCTTGATTGACCAACATTGGAATAATAAGCCCTTACTACTATGCATATTAACGTCCCCTTTTGTTTCGCCGCGGTGCATTTTGTGTGTGCTTTCCTGAGGCAAAGTGATTGAACACAGTTACAAACTCCTTCAAACATAAACATACACAAGTCATAATTGGATTTGGATAAATATCATTTCCCTTTATTTCTATTTATTTTTTACAGCTTTATTATTATGACCTCTATTATATCTATATCTAATTTACACGTATCTAATATTCCAGTCAGGGGACAATGACTATATGTCACTAGTCTGTTCAAATGGCAGTGAGCCTGTGAGGTGCTTTTCCATGCCAGTGTCTATTGACTGTCAGCAGGCCTTTGCACCAGCTCCATTAGGTCAATATTGATACGATCATGATTCTATTCCATAAAGTCCATAGAGATATGGACAGCGTACCAATGACTCTATTCATCTGTATGATAAAATAATATTTCTGTATAGATATTCCATAAATGTAAGTCATAAGAAGTCATAAAAATATCTCCACTTTTTTAAAATGTTTTTTATATATATATTTTTTTTACATTGAACTCATTCGCCCATACTTGAAATAGCAGTTAGTGTACCGAGTGAGTTGTTGGTTAAGGGATGTTCACACTATAGCCTCCCAAGGTCCTTCAAGCCAGATGAATGGTGAGTGGATATAGCCTACAATGGTTTTCTGTGGGTCACACCAAAAGGAAACAAGCTTTGTAGTGCCAGCAGCCTCCCATCAACGTTCAAACTACACGTGTATCATATTATATTAATAGGTATTGGCAGTGTACACACACAAGGTCAACCCCTTTGATCATGAAAAGTACCTGTCATTACAGAAATATTTGTGTTATATATTATCATATATATTTAATATATAGTATTTGTTTTACATATACTGTATATTTATATACAGTACCAGTACAAGAACCACAATTTTTTCTTTTACTATTTGTTTTACATCGTAGAATAATAGTGAAGACATCAAAACTATGAAATAACACATATGGAATCATGTAGTAAGCAAAAAATCTCAAATTTGGACTCATCAGGCCAAAGGACAGATTTTCACCGGTCTAATGTCCATTGCTCGTGTTACTTAGCCCAAGCAAGTATCTTCTTATTGGTGTCCTTAAGTAGTGGTTTCTATGCAGCAATTCGACCATAAAGGCCAGATTCATGCAGTCTCCTCTGAACAGTTGTTGAGATGTGTCTGAAGCATTTATTTGGGCTGCAATTTCTGGTAACTCTAATTAACTTATCCTCTGCAGCAGAGATAACTGGGTCTTCCTTTCCTGTGGCTGTTCTCGTGAAAACCAGTTTCATCATTGCGCATGATGGGTTTTTGCGACTGCACTTGAAGAAACTTTAAAAGTTCATGAAATGTTCCGTATTGACTGACCTTCATGTCTTAAAGTAATGATGGACTGTCATTTCTCTTTGCTTATTTGAGCTGTTCTTGCCATAATATGGACTTAGCACTATTTGGTAAAATTAAATATTCTGTATACCACCCCTACCTTGTCACAACACAATTGATTGACTCAAATGCATTAAGGAAAGAAATTACACAAATTAACAAGGCACACCTGTTATCAATTGAAATGCATTCCAGGTGACTACTACATGATGCTGGTTGAGAGAATGCCAAGAGTGAGCAAAGCTGTTATTAAGGCAAAGGGTGGCAACTCTGAAAAATCTCAAATATATTTAGATTTGTTTAACACTTTTGGTTACTACACGATTCCATATGTGTTATTTCATAGTTACAGTGTAGATAAACAGTGTAGATTCAAAAATGAGTTGGTGTCCAAACATTTGCCTGGTACTGTATATATAATTGATATATTTAATCTCTTCATAGAATTGGCTTAATTCTTCAGCAGCTTTATTCACTTTATGAAATAAGAAGTGCACAAACTGGCAGCCAGATATTGGGATCCACGGCTGTACTGTACATAGAAGACCATTCACTGTACCCAGCAACCCATGCTTGAAGCAATAAGATGGCAGACTTTTATGACAGTATCCTACATTTAAAAAAAAATGGCATCCGATTCACTATAGCCTTTAGTGCACAAATAGAAATAGCGTGCCGTTTTTAGGGTGCCTATATAGTTCATCCTTTGGCAACAGGTCCCAATTTTCAGTGAGGAGACTTAAACATGCCAACAACAAAAAAAAACATTGAATCAAATTCCTGACTTAAAAGTATTGTAGCTATATACAAACAAGTCAATTTAGTTTTTGTAGCAGGAACGCTACAATAAAGCAGTATTTTTCTCAGGCATGACAACGATAGTGGTATTCAGTTGTTTTTTTTCTTCCCTAGTATTTCCCCTAAATATGATTACTTGCATAGAACGTTTGAAATGGAACAGTTGCTGTCGACCACACACTTATGTTTTATTTGTCAAATATTGGTTTTGTTTTGTAATAGGATGATGAGAAACACACGCATACTCACACATACACACAGACATCAGGAACGTAACTATACAGAAGTGACTGTTACTGAGATTTTGCCGGAGCATGCTTTATCCCAGCGTCCACACACAGAGAGAGAGAGAGAGAGAGACAATATACATCAGGTTTGGGATCCCATCAGTAGGCCTCTGTAGCATCGGAGTGCCTGACCAGTCCCACCTGACCAGTCCCACCTGACCAGTCCCACCTGACCAGTCCCACCTGACCAGTCCCACCTGACCAGTCCCACCTGACCAGTCCCACCTGACCAGTCCCACCTGACCAGTCCAACTACACTGCACTGCAAAGAACAGCAGGAAGAACACTGACCTGAGAGGTTTCTGTGACAACTGTCAACATCTTGGGGTTTGCAGTCTGGTCGCAAAAACAAAAGGCAAATAACTATCGGTGACTGAACCAACTGTATCTTTGTATCTCCAAACACCTTGAACGTGCACATAACTCATATCGCCATATGTGAGAGTGCGCAGACTAGGTTTCTCCAGTGTGTCAACCTCAGTATATTTGAAACACATATATATGTACTACTTGTCAGTAAGTATTATCTCTTTTCCCTTTTGTGTTCTTTTGGATATTAAAACATTTGTAGTTAGCCAGAGAACATGAAAACCCATTGACGATGATGACAGTCAACAAAAGAATGCTAAAGTCCTTCAAGTCAGATTCAATGGTGATTTGCACTGGTTTGTATTCAGTGCCTCTCTGCTGTCTTGCAGTGCTCACATATCAAAATGGGCAGATATTATGTGCCTTGTCTGGGCAGTAACAAAGTACAAGAATGGATTTCCAGGGTCATATTCATTAGAGCACATTGTTGCAAAACGTTTTACAACGGAAAATTAAAATGAGGGTTTCTTATTGGACAATTTCAGGTAGTCCCTCCCTGTTTCAGCCCATTGTTTCTTCGGTTTGGTACCTAGTGAATCTGACCCAGGTGTGGCCCTGTTAAGATGTGATAGCAGAAAATTGCACAACTCAGATATACAGACAGAGGCAACACATTCCTGACCACTGATTTTTTTAAATGACACAAGACTGTGCTCTTTACTGACTTCCTTCCACATACTATTGCATTTTCATTATTAATAATCATGAATCAATAAATAACGTAATCAATTATTATGGCAACCATAAACACATCAATCTATGAAAAATAAATCATATAAATCATTTCAAACCTAAAAGTGAAACAACATACAAAAATATTAAATGAATCTCACAGCTATTGTTCCAGCTGACATCATTATCGCATAAAAAAAAGTCTGCAATGAAAATAAGCTTTATGGACACACCATGGAGTACAAAAATAAGATATTTAAGTCACTTTACTCTAAATAAAAACAATGGCATGATTAAGGCGAATCCGCTATCATGTAACAGAAAATCAGGCAAATACAGAGCGAGAACAAAAAACTGTTGTAAAAATAAAAACTAAAATTAAAAAAACACCAGAGATCCAAATGTTGTGGGAAGGTTCAGAAACACTACGAACCCAAACGTTGTGGGAAGGTTCAGAAACACTATGAACCCAAACGTTCCGGGGATGTTTTTTATTTTCTAATTAATGGCTCGGCAATGGCAAAAAAACAACAAAAAAAAAAATAGCCACATTCGGCTCTCATGGTGCAACCAAAACCTCCCGAATGATGATTCTCCCATTCTGTAGCCAGATTCAGTGTTATGTCCACCTTGTCTTCTTTTGGAGTTTTTTTTAAATGAGTTTTATTATTAACCAGTGTCTTATGGCCTCTGTGATTGAAATGGTGAACAGTGTAAGGTCTTGGATATAAAGTTCCATGCATTCAAAATCCTAAATCCACTATACACTTCTTAGACACATTAAAAAAAAAAGAATGAGTCAGCATAAAAAAAAACGGTGCCTTCTTTCATTCTGGAATGTAAAGATAAAACCAGAACAAACCGTGGAGTCGTCATGCTAGTCATCCTTATTATGTTTTTTTTTCTTCTTCTTCTTCTTCTTCTTCCCTAAATTGTTATCAGCATCCAAATGAAACAGGAAGTATTTAGTACCAGAAAAACCTACGAAGCGCTTCAGTTTTCTTTTCTTTATTTCGGAGATGAAAGGAGAGTGTGTCTGAGCACAGGCGTACGGAATCAAGGATCCTAACCTGCCACCATGGCCACGCCCCCTGGGATGTATTCCGCCCCCAGCAGGCAGCAGGCACAACAGCCCACAGACTAGAGCAGTGGTTCCCAACCAGGGGTACTAGGACTCCTGGGAGTATTTGGCCTATCATCAGGGGGGTACTTGAGAAGACTCATGAGATAGTAGGCCGACTGGTAAAATGCACATGAGGGGGTACTTCAGGGGTACACCGGGCAGATCAAAATTCAGTTACCCGAAAAAAGGTTGGGAACCACTGGACTAGAGGACAGCATCATCAGTGTGCTGGGGTGTCACAGTATTGTGGCTCCCTCCCATCCTCTTACAGAGCAGCTGGATGGAGTATTCCTTAGTACAGAGCCCATTCCCCAAAGGATAATGGCTGTTTGCGAGTTGGTGCTGAAAACCCGGACAGAGGCAGAGACCAGGGGGAACAGGCTCTCTATCCAGCTAGCCGCTCTCTGGAATGGTCCTCGGGGCTTGTGACCTCAGTGCAGACCACAGCCCTAGGGTGTTCTGGGGGTCCCAGGGTGTCAGGGGCCTGGTTCTTTGGCTGTGGGCATTGCAGCCTGGTGGCCTCAAAACGATCTGGAGAACGTGAACACAAAGTCAGGTGACTGGTATCCTATGAGTATCTTACCTGAATGAAACAGTAAATACATTAAATGGATCTCCAATGAACAACTTAATTAAATCATTCTGTGGAAATAAGCGTTCTAAATGAACCCTCTCATTATCTGCAGAGTTGAGCATACGATTAGAACAGAGTGAAATCACATGATTCAACACTAGATGGCAGAAGAGCAGAAGAAAAACAGAACTGAACTGTACAGTGTGCTGAGGTCTGTGCAGGTTATGTAATTATACTACCTCTCTATTACATTACACTCAGTTTATCCTCAGTAAAACACATTTAACAAAATATTAACAGTAACAACCATCCATTGAATATTGTGACTATAAGGGCATGGCAGGCTACATGTAGGCTCTCTCTCACTGAATCGGACATTAAACACAGCAGCCCATTTCACAGACAGCTCCAAACACAAGATGGTCCACTGTGCATGAGGCTCCATTCATTCCATCAGCGGCACCAATATCTGTACACGAGAACGCTAATGCTGAGAGAGACAGACTGGGGCTGTGGTCACATGAGGTGGTTAGTCATCACGGCGCGGTTGGCTGCAACACCTTGCACTACAGATACAGCATGAGTCTCCGTCTCAGACAGCACACTGCCATTTCTGACAGCTGAACCCGACGGACATACTGTATGTCGTCGACGGATAATGCATCAGTCACACACGGGCTTCAAAATCATCTTCTCCAGAAGGAAATCAACCACGCTTAGATGTATTATTTAAGGAGACGCTGTGTTCGCTTCCGGGAACGTCTCCACTGAGATGACAGCCGTATATGATTACAGAGCATTATGGGTGCTGTAGTTGTGTTTCATGTAGCATGATGTACATCATAAGCCAGTGGGAGTATGTGTTTAAGGAGATGTGACTGGGTGTTGTGCTAATGAAGGCATGTTAATCAGATACACTAGGGGAAGCTACGGTAAAGCCTGTTAAGGCGTTCTCCTTGAGCTTGTCTAACAGGACCCCATGGGGACAGCCATTTAAAACCAAAGTTCCAGTTCGCAACACTAGGGTTTTTTATATTGGGTTCATTGGGTTGCTATGATGTAATGTACTGTAACATGGTCTCTCTCTCTCCCTTTCTCTCTCATATTCTGTGTACTGCTGCCCCACTGTGGTAGAAGGAAGCCTCTGTGAGCGTAGTGGTCAATTCCTAAAATGTCTGTGTGTTCCTGCACAATTTGATGTGCGTGATATTCCTGCCTTCCTGCGAGTCTCAGTAGATGCCAGGTGATCCACACGGTAATGCTATCTTCAATTATGCTATGTTAAGCATGAGGGATCTGTTCAGGTGTCACGTTACAGTACGTTTAGATATCACATCGAAACGTATTGTGTGGAACAGTTACCTGCTAGCCGTATTCATTACATTTACATCCCAGTGACCCTAGAAGGCCGTGACCTCAACGGGCACACTGGGAGAGCAGGGCTCCGATGTCACAATTTCACAACACAATTCAAAAACAATCAGGGATGCTCTCTTCTGTCACAAAGGCAATGATGCTATAATATAAACAAACGTTGTGGTTGTTCCGTTTGCTCCTCCAACGCTGCTTGCCTTGGTTCCACAGCTTTATTCTTGGGCCTAGTTAATTACTCTGGAGAGGTCATATGACAATGCTGGCTTGTCATTTTCAACGTAGCAAAGCCATCATACATTACTGCTGCGCGATATGAAATCTATTACGCACCATGGGGGAAGAGGAGGAGGTAGAGAGATGAGGAGGAGGCAGAGAGATGAGGAGGAGGTAGAGAGAAGAGGAGGAGGTAGAGAGAAGAGGAGGAGGTAGAGAAATGAGGAGGAGGTAGAGAGATGAGGAGGAGGTAGAGAGAAGAGGAGGAGGTAGAGAGGAGGAGGTAGAGAGATGAGGAGGAGGTAGAGAGAAGAGGAGGAGGTAGAGAGAAGAGGAGGAGGTAGAGAGAAGAGGAGGAGGTAGAGAGAAGAGGAAGAGGCAGAGAGATGAGGAGGAGGTAGAGAGAAGAGGAGGAGGTAGAGAGATGAGGAGGAGGTAGAGAGATGAGGAGGAGGTAGTGAGATGAGGAGGAGGTAGAGAGATGAGGAGGAGGTAGAGAGAAGAGGAGGAGGTAGAGAGATGAGGAGGAGGTAGAGAGAAGAGGAGGTGGTAGAGAGAAGAGGAGGTGGTAGAGAGATGAGGAGGAGGTAGAGAGAAGAGGAGGAGGTAGAGAGATGAGGAGGAGGTAGAGAGATGAGGAGGAGGTAGAGAGAAGAGGAGGAGGTAGAGAGATGAGGAGGAGGTAGAGAGATGCGGAGGAGGTAGAGAGATGCGGAGGAGGTAGAGAGATGAGGAGGAGGTAGAGAGATGAGGAGGAGGTAGAGAGAAGAGTTGGTAGAGAGAGAACGGAAGGTAAAGAATGGTTACTTTAGCAAACGAAGGTAAACCAGAGCCCTCTGTACTTGTAGCGGATGAACAGTGAGGAGTTGAGAAGTATACAGTGTATGCTGTGGGGTGGGGGAGTGGAGAATAAAGGGTCCCGGGGCGGAGGTGGATGGATACACAATCTTCTGGCACACATTACCACGTCACTCAATCTTATATCCATCCACGGATACTGTTACCGGCCAAAGAGCCGTTCCATAGTCAGAGAGCGTGCTCTGTTCTCTGTGAATATGATGAGTGTTGTTCATAACCGGATAACCCCCTTCATCTAATTCACCGATGCATTATTAAAAACAGCGGGCTAGCCAGAAAGTAACAATACCCTAACTATACGTGCTTGAGGGTAGAGTGTTTTGTTTAAAGGAAAAATCCACTAAACATTTTTGTGACCATTTGCTTCATGAAAGTGACATTTTGCTTCTTGAGAGTCCAATATCTTGTGCTGCGCTTGATTGCTGACATGCAAAACATTTTCGGGATGTATCAACAGTGGACTAATGAAGAAAATACCAAACAATCGTTTTTGAGTGGTGTTTTTCTTTAACTATTTGTCTCCCGATGCTTTGTGATATAAAGGGACTGCAGTTGAACCACAAGATACTCTGCTGTTCAGTTACAAACTACTGTAATCAAATATGGGATGTTCCATTCTCTCTATAAACTGGTAGAAGAGGTAGAAGATGACAAAGTAGTGCTAACACTGCCGAATGACACAATGCCACAGACAGGTGTAGGTAGAATTTGCCCTGGGATTACATGCTATCTCATTGAGTCTTTCGATGTGACTTATATTAACCCCCGGAGGTAAGATCAAAACTCTTCATGAAGGTTGTGTCACATACATTTGGACACCGAAGGCCATTCGGCAGACTCTTCTATAGCCCTGGTTGCCCATTGAAACGTGACCTGCGGTTGGCCCTAGAGAATCACGGTGTCAATGCCAGTGTATGGATGTTACAGTAATATGGCTGTTACAGTGCACTCATGCAGAGGCTGACAGAGAGCCCATGGGTCAAGGGTCAGGGTTCATGAAAAGGTTAGCGCAAGGTGCAGTGCTGTTTTGCAGTAAACAGTGTAGACCTCCTATATGTACACAATAGCAGGAGTGACTTGACTGCAACATATTAAGAGATGAAAGAATCTAGAATCTACCTTGGCTGTGAACTAAATCTTTCCCACACCATCACTGCATAATTAACTATATTAGTAAATAATGATGATTGTTTTGTGATAATTCTTGTGTCATTAGTGTATCCCTAAGAGGTGCCCACCATCCTACTTTTTCTAATCTTAGTTGTGCTCGATGAGTCTGTGTGCACTACTTACTGTCTGGCCTGCCAGAGAAAGCAGCATTGTTTCTCTGCAATCGTGGGCTCAGGCCTGGGACACGCAGCATCCATTGATTCCTGTCCTCATTGGCTGAATGAGGGTGGGAAAAAACAATCAATCTTGAGCTGATTGGTCATGATCATGTTAGGTTCGCTAATCTTTTCCAATTACATTTTAAAATTCTGCAACTTGAAATATACACAATACTGTATGTACAACTTACTAACAAGTTCAGTGTCATTTATGTTTTTCCATATTACACTACAATAAAGCCATCGGGTCTCATTGGAAAATAAATACTTTACAAAGTAGTTTTTTTATGTAATATTCTGAAAATGAGGGAGCTTTAGGCAGGGAATAGAGATTTTGTACTCACCAGTGCGCTCAGATTTCCTCTATCGGTGGCTATATCTTTCCCTCCCTCCCTCTCTCTCTCTCTCATAGTAAAACAAAGCAGGGGTCTTCCTAGGTTTTTCTGGTACGAAGCCTCACAACGTCCTCCATAACATTTACAGACACCTGAAATCACACGATCCGTGAGACTCCCACTTGTCACTTACTGGGGTGAGCTGTCATCCTGTTCTAAAAGCCTTGTTCGGGACACAGGAGAGACACTCAAACCTGCACACAGTGCCTACAAACAATGTGCACAAAGTGGTCCGGGGGAAAAACGGAACCACCCACACACAGTCAGAATCAATAGTCTTTTTACTTGGTAATGCAGGCGAACACTTACCATCATCTCAACACCTCACCACAACGAGGTGAATTTCTTGCCGAAACCGGAGATAGCTGTTGGGAGGGAGGGAGGGAGGGAGGGAGGGAGGGAGATTAGGCATATTGTAGCAAGGAGAATGCACCGTAAAGGTGACGTTGGTGGAATAACATGAAAGTTTCACAGAGAGAGAGAGAGTAAAAACGAGTCTGAGATCCAGCATATCACCTTCTCCTAGTTTTCCTGCTGCCTCTGCAGGGTTTCCTGGTAGGACTTTAGAGAGGAGACTATCCCCCTCCATCCCCGGTTGACCTGTTGTCGCGCTCCCGATGCCACTGGGTCTAGGGGTGGCCTTGGAGCCTGCAGGGAAAAGTGTGGGGTGGGGGGGTGGATGATGATTAGAAACTGATTATCTGAAAATGTATCTACAGTATGAGAAAGAATCTTAAAATATAGTTGAATCCTGATTAGTATAAACCTTGTTTGGTGTACTTTTCAATTCAAATACTTTATTTTTAATCCAGTTGATGCCATACTCCAGTTTAGTGCACACTATCACAACAGTCTGAAGAAATTGCATTTATCTGGAGATTACCGCACTGGCTTTTGACATAAATCTGATACCCAATTTGCGCTTTACAGACTGTTTCTGACCCGGGTCTCTATTTCCACAGAACTGTCTATGCAACTGTTAGCGAGGTGATGGGACTGTATAGACTATAGCAGGTATTCTCCCAGGGGTACGCGCAATGCCGCCGGGGGTACGCCAAATAAAAATGTGATTTACATTTTACTTTTTTTTTTTAAAGAATCGAACAATCCGTTTATATTTTCCAACAAATCTATACATTTGGGTGAGGTTTTTTTCTCGCATGAGTAGCCTCGTTACACGGCCAAAAATAAAATTCAACCATCTAGTGTTCAGCGAAATAACAACAAATTGTCAAATACAGGTAGCCTAGTCAAATAATTAACATCCAATCACATTAACCGTTACTCTCTCGCGGGAACTCCACTAACAGGCCATATGTAGCCAAAATTAGCTGCTGCTCATGTTGGTATCTGTACTGATGGCGCAAAAGCCATGACAGGGAGACATAGTGGAGTGGTAACACGCGTGCAAGCAGTTGCTCCCGACGCCACTTAGGTACACTGCATCATCCACAGAGAGGCTCTTGCTGCCAAGGTAATGACTGACAGCTTGAAAGACGTTTTGGACACTACAGTGAAAATGGTTAACTTTGTTAGAGCAAGGCCCCTGAACTCTTGTGTATTTTCTGCACTATGCAATGATATGGGCAGCGACCATGTAACGCTTTTACAACATACAGAAGTGCGCGGATTATCAAGGGGCAAAGTATAGACACGTTTTTTTGATTTGAGAGACGAGCTTAAAGTTTTCTTTACTGACCATAATTTTCACTTGTCTGACCGCTTGCATGATGATGAGTTTCTCACACGACTGGCCTATCTGGGTGATGTTTTTTCTCACCTGAATGATCTGAATCTAGGATTACAGGGACTCTCCACAACTATATTCAATGTTCAGGACAAAATTGAGGCTATGATTAAGAAGTTGGAGCTCTTCTCTGTCTGCATTAACAAGAACAACACACAGGTCTTTCCATCATTGTATGATTTTTTTGTGTGCAAATGAACTCAAGCTTACAGACAATGTCAAATGTGATATAGCGAAGCACCCGAGTGAGTTGGGTGTGCAATTACGTAGGTACTTTCCAGAAATAGATGACACAAAGAACTGGATTCGTTATCCCTTTCATGCCCTGCCTCCAGTCCACTTACCAATATCTGAACAAGAGAGCCTCATTGAAATTGCAACAATCGGTTCTGTGAAAATGTTATTGAATCAGAAGTCACTGCCAGATTTCTGGATTGGGCTGTGCTCAGAGTATCCTGCCTTGGAAAATCGCTCTGTTAAGAAACTGATGCCCTTTGCAACCACGTACCTATGTGAGAGTGGATTCTCAGCCCTCACTAGCATGAAAACGACTAAATACAGGCACACACTGCGTGTGGAAAATGATTTAAGATGGAGACTCTCTCCAATACAACCCAACATTACAGAGTTATGTGCATCCTTTCAAGCACATCCTTCTCATCAACCTGTGGTGGGTTATTCACAATTTTCGATTCACAAATAAGGTTTAAAATGTAAGATGGTTCAATAAAGAGCAAAATGATTGATTATTATTATATTATCATTTGTTTCCTGGTCCTATAAGAGCTCTTTGTCACTTCCCACGAGCCAGGTTGTGACAAAAACCCACACTCATTCTTGTGTTTAATAAATGTATTGTATAGTGTGTGTGTGGCAAGCTTACAATGATGGCAAAACACAGCATTTGAGAGTGCGCTGACCCTGCTGCTAAAGGGGGTACACAGCTGGAGGTTGAATGTTTGAATGGGTACGGGAATATAAAAAGTTTGGGAACCACTGGACTAGAGCATGTCAACACAGACACAATTGAACCGTGACACGAAAATGGCTGAAACGATTTAGCATGGCCCCTAAAGATCCTTATGAACTTTTACAACTGCACCACCGAGAGCATGACTGGTTGTATCACAGTATGGTATGGCAACTGCACCACTCTCAACCTGAAGGCCCTACAGACGGTGGTGCGGGCGGCCCACTGGGGGTGAGTTCCCAGCCATCCAGGACGTACATGCTAGCATTTCTGAAAAAAGGCCCAAACAAATGTCAAAGACTTCAGCCACCCGATACATGAACTGTTCTCCATGCTCCCATCCAGCAGGCGGTACCGGTGAATCAAGGCTCAGATAAACAGACTCCTAAACAGTTTCTATCCCCTGGCCACAAGACTGTTAATAAATAGCTAACTACTACTGCTCTCACTCACACCTAAGCTGCTGCTAAAATGATTATTGATTTGATTTATTACCACCGCTACTCTTCTATTACCATTAATATCTATCTATTTATCCTACTACTGGTCACTATTACTTCCTTTTACCTGTATATATTACCATTAGTATATTACCACAAGTATTTATATATTCCTGCCACCAGTCCCTTTTCAGCCCTGTTTACAATGCACAGTACCAGTCAAAAGTTTGGACACACCTACTCATTCAAGGGTTTTTCTTTATTTTGGCTATTTTCTACATTGTAGAACAATAGTGGAGACATCAAATAACACACATGGAATCATGTAGTAACCAAAAAAAGCAACAACAAAAAAAGTGTTAAACAAAGAAGCAACCCTTTGCCTTGATGACAGCTTGCACACTCTTGGCATTCTCTCAACCAGCTTCACCTGGTATGCTTTTCCAAAAGTCTTGAAGGAGTTTTTTTTAGGATAAAAAGAAACAGAAAAGAGCTAAGCACAGGCAAACCTGGTTCAGTCTGCTTTCCAACAGACACTGGGAGACAAATTCATCTTTCAGCAGGATAATAACCTAAAACACAATATTCATTGGAGTTGCTTACCAAGACAACATTGAATGATTCTGAGTGGCCTCGTTGCAGTTTTGACTTAAATCGGCTTGACAATCTATAGCAAGACTTGAAAATGGGGCGTCCCGAGTGGAGCAGCGATCTAAGGCCCTGCATCGCAATGCTAGAGGCGTTTCTACAGACCCGGGCTCGATCCTGGGCTGTATCACAACCGGCCGTGATCGGGAGTCCCATAGGGCGGCGCACAGTTGGCCTAGCGTCGTGTGGGTTAGGTGAGTTTTTTGGCCGAGGGGGCTTTACTTGGCTCATCGTGCCCTAGTGACTCCTTGTGGCGGCCGGGCGCCTGCAGGCTGACCACGGTCGTCAGGTGAACGGTGTTTCCTCCAACACATTGGTGGCTGGCTTCCGGGTTAAGCGGGCGGGTCATGTTTCGGAGGACGCATGACTTGACCTTTGCCTGCTGAGCCCGTTGGGGAGTAGCAGCGATGAGACAAGATTAAAATTGGGGAGAATTATATTTAAACAATTTTTTAAACGAAAAAAAGTATTTGAAAATGGCAAATTAACCGCAAGAAGCCAGAATAGATATAATATTTGCCTTAAAGATAATCATTTAAAACCTTGCTTACATTTGTGTATGATTACATGTACAGTTGAATTTGGAAGTTTACATACACCTTAGCCAAATACATTTAAACTCAATTTTTCACAATTCCTGACATTTCAAAATACATTTAAACTCAATTTTTCACAATTCCTGACATTTCATCCTCATAACAATTCCCTGTCTTAGGTCAGTTAGGATCACCACGTTATTTTAAGAATGTGAAATGTCAGAATAATAGAGAGAATGATTTATTCAGCTTTTATTTCTTTCATCACATTCCCAGTGGGTCAGAAGTTTACATACACTCAATTAGTATTTGGTAGCATTGCCTTTAAATTGTTTAACTTGGGTCAAATGTTTCAGGTAGCATTCCACAAGCTTCCCACAATAATTTTGCCACAACTTTGGAAGTATGCTTGGGGTCATTGTTCATTTGGAAGACCCATTTGCGACCAAGCTTTAACTTCCTGACTGATGTCTTGATATGCTGCTTCAATATATCCAAATAATTTTCCTACCTCATGATGCTATCTATTTTGTGAAGTGCACCAGTCCCTCCTGCAACGAAGCACCCCCACAACATGATGCTGTTGGGATGGTGTTCTTCGGCTTGCAAGCCTCCCCCTTTTTCCTCCAAACATAACGATGGTGATTGTGGCCAAACAGTTCCATTTTTGTTTCATCAGACCAGAGGACATTCATCCAGAAAGTATGGTCTTTGTCCCCATGTATAGTTGCAAACCGTAGACTGGCTTATTTATGGCTGTTTTGGAACAGTGGCTTCTTTCTTGCTGAGCGGCCTTTCAGGTTATGTCGATATAGGACTCATTTTACTGTGGATATAGATACTTTTGTACCTGTTTCCTCCAGCATTTTCACAGGGTCCTTTGCTGTTGTTCTGGGATTGATTTGCACTTTTCGCACCAAAGTATGTTCATCTCTAGGAGACGAACGTGTCTCCTTCCTGAGTGGTATGACGGCTGCGTGGTCCCATGGTGTTTATACTTGCGTACTATTGTTTGTACAGATGAACATGGTACCTTCAGGCGTTTGGAAATTGCTCCCAAGGATGAACCAGACTTGTGGAGGTCTACAATTTTTTCCTGAGATCTTGGCTGATTTCTTTTGATTTTTCCATGATGTCAAGCAAAGAGGCACTGAGTTTGAAGGTAGACCTTGAAATGCATCCACCAGTACACCTCCAATTGACTCAAATTATGTCAATTAGCCTATCAGAAGCTTCTAAAGCCATGACATCATTTTCTGGAATTTTCCAAGCTGTTTATAGGCACAGTCAATTTAGTGTAAGGAAACTTCTGACCCACTAGAATTGTGATACAGTGAATTATAAGTGAAATAATCTGTCTGTAAACAATTGTTGGAAAAATGACTTGTGTCATGCACAAAGAGGATGTCCCAGCCGACTTGCCAAAACTATAGTTTGTCAACAAGAAATGTGTGAAGTGGTTGAAAAACGAGCTTTATTGACTCCAACCTAAGTGTATGTAAACTTCCCACTTCGGCTGTTTCTCTCTCTATATTATACGTGAGAGGGGATACCCGGGAACAGATTTCTTGAATTGAAATCACTTGGAGCTGATTTCCTGTTGTTTTTACAGTCTTTTATGTCCAAAATTATTGAGCAGATAAATTTGGGGTGCCAAATAAAACCGCCCACGTGTAAATTTGTCTTAGAGACTTACTCAAAAAGACTAAATTACTGTAATTGCTGCCAAAGGTGATTCGAACATTTATCAATTCAGGGGGCTGAATACTTATGTCATCAAGATATATTAGTATTTAAGTTTTCGAATGGTTTTTACAAATGTTAGAATTTTTCTTCCACTTCATTGACAAAAAAAGACAATTAAATCCATTTAAACCCCACCTAGTACCACAACAACATTTGGAACAATGCAAAGGGTGTGAATTCTTTCTGAAGGCAGTATTCACACAGTACAGACACTCACCACCTTGCACACACACACACACACATCCACCACTTATGCTGCTGCCATACTGTTTAGTATTATTATTATGATTATTATTCAGCCTGCTACCAGTCGCTTTCTCCTAATCCCTGCTGACATGTTCATATCTACCTCTAATGCTCCAGTATCCCTGCACATTGTACAGTCGTGGCCAAAGGTTTTGAGAATGACACAAATATTAATTTCCACAAAGTTTGCTGCTTCAGTGTCTTTAGATATTTTTGTCAGATGTTACTATGGAATACTGACGTATAATTACAAGCATTTCATTAGTGTCAAAGGTTTTTATTGACAATTACATGAAGTTGATGCAAAGAGTCAATAACTGTAGTGTTGACCCTTCTTTTTCAAGACCTGTGCAATCCGCCCTGGCATGCTGTCAATTAACTTCTGGGCCACATCCTGACTGACGGCAGCCCCTTCTTGCATAATCAATGCTTGGAGTTTGTCAGAATTTGTGGGGTTTTGTTTGTCCACCCGCTTCTTGAGGATTGACCACAAGTTCTCAATGGGATTAAGGTCTGGGGAGTTTCCTGGCCATGGACCCAAAATATTGATGTTCTGTTCCCCGAGCAACTTAGTTATCACTTTTGCCTTATGAAAAGGTGCTCCATCATGCTCGAAAAGGCATTGTTCGTCACCAAATTGTTCCTGGATGGTTGGGAGAAGTTGCTCCCGTAGGATGTGTTGGAACCATTCTTTATTCATGGCTGTGTTCTTAGGCATATTTGTGAGTGAGCCCACTCCCTTGGCTGAGAAGCAACCCCACACATGAATGGTCTCAGGATGCTTTACTGTTGGCATGACACAGGTAGCGCGCTCACCTTGTCTTCTCCGGACAAGCTTTTTATCTGGATGACCCAAACAATCAGAAAGGGGATTCATCAGAGAAAATGACTTTACCCCAGTCCTCAGCAGTCCAATCCCTGTACCTTTTGCAGAATATCAGTCTGTCCCTGATGTTTTTCCTGGAGAGAAGTGAATTATTTGCTGCCCTTCTTGACACCAGGCCATCCTCCAAAAGTCTTGCGTGCAGATGCACTCACACCTGTCTGCTGCCATTCCTGAGCAAGCTCTATACTGGTGGTGCCTCGATCCCGCAGCTGAATCAACTTTAGGAGACGGTCCTGGCACTTGCTGGACTTTCTTGGGCGCACTGAAGCCTTCTTCACAACAGTTGAACCGCTCTCCTTGAAGTTCTTGATGATCTGATAAATGGTTGATTCAGGTGCAATCTTACTGGCAGCAATATCCTTGCCTGTGAAGCCCTTTTTGTGCAAAGCAATGATGACGGCACGTGTTTCCTTGCACGTGGCCATGGTTGACAGAGGAAGAACAATGATTCCAAGCACCACCCTCCTTTTGAAGCTTCCAGTCAATCAGCATGACAGAGTGATCTCCAGCATTGTCCTCGTCAACACTCACACCTGTGTTAATGAGAGAATCACTGACATGAGGTCAGCTGGTCCTTTTGTGGCAGGGTTGAAATGCAGTGGAAATGTTTTGGGGGGATTTAATTCATTTGCATGGTAAAGAAGGACTTTGCAATTAATTGCAATTCATCTGATCACTCTTCATAACATTCTGGAGTATATGCAAATTGCCATCATACAAACTGAGGCAGCGGACTTTGTGAAAATTTATATTTGTGTCATTCTCAAAACTTTTGGCCATGATTGCACATTTGGTACTGACACTGACCCTGGAAATAGCTTCCTCTCGTATTTCTTATTTTTTTTGTGAAAAAGAAATGTGTTACACAATTTTGATATTGAGCACTGCACTGTTGGGGAGGGCTTGCAAGTGAAGCATTTCTCTATACTTGGGAATGTGACAAATGAAACTTGATGTTGAAATGAACTTTCCCTCTGTGTTTCCAAAGTTAGGGATATCCATCAACTTTCCAAAGCCTTCTCAGAATTAATGCCTGGGATTAAACAGGACACCTGTGATACCTGATTACGTAACACTCTCTTTCTCTCTGTGTGTGTGTGTGTGTGTGTGTGTGTGTGTGTGGGTACGTGCGTGCGTGCATGTGTGTGCGTACATCTGTCTGTCTTCCTGTTGGTCTGTCTGTCTGTTTTGTCTGTGGGAGATTGACTAATGTATGCCTACACTCAAAAAAAAATGCTTGGTTAAAAACAATCCAATTTGGGTTATTTGGGTTCCCAGTGCTGGGTGAATAATGGAAAGAACACAGGCTGGGTTATTTTGACCCAGCCAGTCGGGTTATACCCGAACATTGGTTAATTCAACCATCAGTTGGGTTTTTATTCACTTTCATGCTGGGTTGACGCAGCAGCTGGGTCTTTTTTGAAAAGTAATCCCTTATTTTCAGGAATCGTGGTCTATTAGGCGTGCGGCTGGGCCAACTCAGTGACCCAATGCCTTCAACCCAGCAGTTGGGTCATCCCAACAACCCAGAATGTTTTAGAGTGTAGGAGAGAACAAGTGTACTAATCACTCTCAGTGAAATGTTCAGTGGGTAGAGCAGGAGCAGTTTGAGTGTATACAGGGGTGTTTACCTATTCCTGTGAGTGGGGGTTGAGGTGTTTTTGCAGGTTGGGCTGCCCCTCCTATGACAGCTTTGGCCCCTATGGCAGTCACAGGGGGTGTGTTTGCGACAGGTGCTTGCTGGAAGAGCGAGACAGAGACAAAGAGACGAGGAACACAGTTAAATTGGCAAACTGACTGTACATGGCTCATTTTGTTCTGATGCACTGAAAAATGTGATTCATATCATGTTAACCACCTACTGTAAAATACCATGCCAAAACTTCCTTTGAAAGACAGAATGATGCAGAATGAGTATTATCAATGCCAGAGATCATTGGGCTGAAACCAGTTTCATGCTTCCTCCCTGCAAACCAACCAGCCGTGCATCTAAGCGTGCATCTAGATTTACAAACTGGGAATATGATCTCTGTAAGGGGTTAATGGAACAAATATAACATAATTCGCTTAGCATTGTGGACATTTGCCAAATAACAACACAGGATAGGTTTTGCATTCACTTTACCCGGCAAACGGATACATTCCATTCATTTCAACCCTCAATTAGCATTTTGAATAAATGATGTTTAATCACTCATCGGGCCTTTCAGAGAGAACAGGCGCCATGACAGTTCAATTGAATGTGGTACGGGATGAATGTGATTGGTTGTATATGATTCTCTAACAACTGTATTTCTATTTGGAGCATAGAACCATCTTTCAGAACCATATCCCAGTCTGCACATAAGAATGATGATCATACACAATATGGAATATTTCATTTGACGTTATCAGTATAGGCTATAGCACAGAGATCCTATAATTCCTATAATTCAGGTTCTCTATGGCGTACAGGGTTAGATGTACAGGGTTAGATGCACAACACAAAAATCTTTTGCATGTTGTATAGTTCTGTATATTAAAAACATGTTGATGTATTCAGAGACATAAGAAAACAAACGGTAACGGGAGGACGGGGAATGATTTACAGTGGAAGACATTTTGGGGGATGAATCTCTCTCCTCCATCTGTGGACTAGACAGAGGCTGTTACACTGCCACTATCTACAGCCACAGTGCTAATCACAAGACCAGATAAGGTCTGCCAACAGGATTTCACACACATTTAAATAAAACCTCTTCTCACAATGATGTGCTAGGCCTTATCAGAGAGACAGAGAGAGAGGCGGTAGAGAGGGAGATGGAGGGAGAATGAGAGAGAGGGGAGGTGGAAGAGAGAGGAAAAGGAGGAGGGAGACAGACGAAAAAGAGGCAAGAAAGAGATGAGAGGGAGAGATGCCACCAGAGACCTCTAAAGCCGCCTCAACGCGTGAAATAATACTCTACAGTGATTCTCATGTAGATGGTAGATTTGAATAATCATGACACTTTCAATCCAGAGTCACTGATTGTTTGTAACCACACTTGCAATGCACTATGTCACAATCCTGTACTCACCGCAGTTAGTGGCAGTTGCCCCAGTGGGCCTCCTGCCTGTGGCTGGCGACCGGCTTGACCAGGACCAAGCTGACCAGGCTTGGCCTGTAGACCCTGCTGGGCTTGGGCCAGGCCCAGAGGCTGCTGGCCCCCAGGAGTGGTGCCTGCAGGGGTGGTGCCTGTCTGTCGTGCCGCCAAGGTCTGGGGCTGCTGCTGCAGCTGGGTGCGTTGGCCTTGCTGCAGCCCGTCCTGCTGGTAGGTAGGACCCTGTCCCCTAGAGCCCGGGGGCCCACCGGCGGATCCTGGCACACGGCCAGAGCTGCCCTGGCCCCTGGAGGAGGAAGGAGGGTGACCCTGGAGTTCTTGCTGCTTCCTGGAGGAAGTCCGCCCATCGTGCGAGGATGAGGACTTGGAGGAGCGGCCCTGGCTGTGGTGGTGGCCCGACGGGTCCCTGGAGTAGTCCGATGAGTGATACCCCCCCTGGGAGCGCGGGTCACCCCTCTTCCCTGACGAGGACATCTGGCGGGAGTCGTGGCGCATGGACGGGTCTTTGGGGTGGCCCTTGGAGGAGCGCGAGGTGCGCGGTTCGTCCGAGTGGCGGGACGAGGCGGAGTGTCTCCCAGAGCTGGTGCTGCCGTGGTGGCGATGGTCTCGCGAGGTGGAAGATTGGCGGCTGTGGCCGTACTCATCCTGGGGCCACAGGTCCTCCTCTGGGGGCTCGTCATAGTCGTGGTAGGTGTGCTTGACGTGGCGGCTACGGCCGGACGAGGAGTGGCCACCACTGCCATAGTGGCGGGAGCTAGAGCGCAGGTCCCTGGGCTTCTCAAACCAGTCCGTCTCTTCCTGGCCAAGATGGTAGGCTTTGGAAACCAAGAGTAGATCACAGTCAATCTCCAAGTCTGATGGCGACAGAGGCATGCAGACTGAGGCCATGCAAAAGAAGAACAGGAAGGCGAGAATAGAAAGAGAAAGGAAAACAAAAAAACGAAAGAGAAGTCAAGATTTACACCCATGCATAATGCAAAAACAAGACACACATAAAACAAGAAAACAAATGTAAAACACTGATGAAAAAAAATCACAAAATAAGTTCATCACAACAAGTAAATGAAACAACTTTGACAAGACGACGGTTTTGTGTGAAAAAAAGTTGTGCATCTCTCAGAATAACATGCAAGTGAAAAGAAAGTTGACGAACTAAGTGAAGAAATTGGACGTGGCTGCTCATGCAGACAGCACAGACAGCAGTCAGTCACGGGACGTGAGCATCCAGAATACGCCTTGAGACACAAAACCAGCACAGCATGCAACGACTCTCTCTCTTTCTCTCATCTAGCCTTATCTTTGGTTGGGTGGGGGATGTTTATTCGTGGGCAGAGACTGGCATTCAGCACTCATTTACCTTCACTGTCCGAAACAGCGCAATGCATATCGTCTATAATGTAAGAATTGTCGGGCTTGTAGACGTGTGTCCGGGGCAAGTCTCTCATGTGATCCTGCACATCAGGCATGGAGTGGCTGTAGTCGTACTGGCCATAATACTGACTACTACGGCTGTCGTACAGCTCTGGGCCCAGGGAGGAGGCCCTCACATGAACACCCATGGGGCTGAGAGGGCTCTCCTCCGAAGAATACTGAGAGCGCATGGGGGGTCTGCCCCGGCTATAGCTCGCCCTGTACGATGAGCGCTCCTTGTCCCCATCTCTCTCGTAGGAGCGGCTGCGGTAGCCGGCGTAGTCCCGGGACGAGATCTTGTCCATGCCGTAGCCTGTGGAGCGTGAACGGCCCGAGGTGTAGTACATTCGCTCCTCCGGATAGGAGTATCTCTTCTGCTCGTAGGCGCTCTTCCTCAGGCCGTGGGCCATGTCGTCCTGCAGCTTCCTGGCCCGCGACGCCACGCTGAAGCTGGCGCCACCCGACGTGCTCGCGGCGTAGGAGGCCAGGTCTGCCTCCACGTCGCGTGCTTCCTCGATGGGGGAGAACTTGGAGATCTTCTGCTCCTCGCCTTGCTTGCGGTGCTTGCTGCGCTTGGAGGACATGACGGCCGGAGCCAGGCTCTTGGAGGCGTGCTTCTGGACACCGGGGCGCTGTGCACCGTGTTTGGTGTAGTCGTCATAGTAATAGGAGGACCCCCCACCCATGCTAGTGCTGCTGCTGCCCACTACTCGGCCGTATGTGTCTGACCCTCGTGGGTGGTAACTGCTCTTACCCCTGCTGTGGTGCTCATACAGGTCTTCCTCCCTGGTCAGCTCGTCCTCCGGCCTGCCGTAGGAGCTTCCTCCTCTCGCCGGACCGCTCTCCCCTGCGTAGCGTCCACCGTGGCCGTCGCTCCGGTGCATGTCCACTGTGCCGCCCAGGCCCTCCTTGGTCAGCTCGCTGATGTCATCGCACATGACGTAGTTCCTTGGGACATTCTGCTCCAGGCTTGCGGGACCATAGAGACCGTCCTGTGCGTAGGTAGAGGGGCTGTCAACTGAGTGCAGACGGTCAGATGGAGTGCCATGGCCATAGCTGTTGGCCACTGTCGCAGTGTATTGGCCGTAGGAGCTGGCTGTAGTGGTGGTGTAGCCATAGGTGTTAGCTGTGGTGGTGGTATACTGGCCATACGTACTGGCCGGGGTGGAAGTGTACTGCTGCCCGTATGTGTTGGATACTGTCGTGGTGTACTGGCCATATGTACTGGAGACTGCCGTAGAGTATGGCCCATAAGGGTTGACCATGGTGGTACCACCAGTATACTGTCCGTATGGGGGTGCCCCACTGGAGGAGGAGTAGATGGTGTCTTGGGCCGTGGTGGTCACCCCTACAGTGGGGTTGCTTACAACCTCATAATTGGTGGGCATCTTATGCTCCAGGTCAGCCAGCGAGGTCTGTCTCGGTCTCTGGTGGACAGTGAGGATGTCTACCTGGGGCTGGTAGGGAGTGATCTGCGCAGGGCCAGCTGGGTAGGACACCTGACTGGGGTATGGAGAGGTGTGGGTGGGGTAGGGAGGTTGGCCAGGCTGGGCATGCTGGAATCCCTGGTGGCTAGGCTGTTGCTGTTGCTGAGGCAGTGGGTGCACACCCTGCTCTGTCGGGTAGGGGGGATGGCTCTGTGGGAATGTGTGGGAGGAGAAGGAATGGGTCTGGTAGGATGGGGGAGGATGTTGGGTCTGCAGGGGGTGGGCTGGGGGAGAGCCGCTGCCTGGGACACTGAAGGGTAGGGGGGCTGGTTGAAGGCTGCAGTCTGGTAAGGGGTGCCGGGCTGGGGAGCTGGAGCTGGAGCTGGCTGGCTCAGGGTGTGGTAGGACTGGTAGGAGACGAAGGAGGAGGTGGGAGGAAACTGGGCGGCTGTGTTGAAGTCGCTGGTGAACTGGCTCATTGGTGCTGTGCTGGGTCTGGTCAGCACCCCGTTGCTCTCGTAGGAAGCTACAGCGGCCGCCAGCCGCAGGTTATTCAGCTCGCTGTCTGACATGTAGTCTCGCGGGTCGCCCATGCAGCGCAGATAGGCCATATCCCTCCTCTCCCTCTCCTTCACCAGGGTCTCCTTGCGCTGATGGATGCCCAGCTCTAGGTAGCGCAGCTTGGCATCAATCTCCTTCTCCTCCTCCTCCAGCTCCTGCTGCTGCTTGCGGAGCTTGGTGGACTCCTGCTCCACAGCCTTCAGCTCGTGGGTGAGGTCCTTCAGCAGGCTGGCTTTGGCTGCCAGACCTGGCCTGGTTCCGGCCCTCAGGGAGGGCACGGACGGCATGTACATCTGGGGGAGGGCCGGTGTGATGATGGGGAGGTGGCTTTCCTCTGGAGGGGGGCTGGGCAGGGTCCTCTTCACCTTCCTCAGGGCACTCTGCTGCAGGGCGGCCAGCTGCAGGGAGACAGGGGGCAGGGCCATGAGAGCAGGGGTTAGGGAAAGAGCTTGCACAATAGAGCATCACACATGTGACAGAGATATGTATTGTTCCTCAAGGACGATACGAAAAACAAGGTACATTCTTAAAGTGTGATTACACATTACATTACTTAATGTGCCTGTGCAAAAGAGAAAAGCAATAAACAAATTGCTGTAAACTGAAACTTGATAAATACTGTATCAATATTTTTGCTTTTTTTTTTTTGTTGCTTTAAATGGCATTGCTACAGTTACATAACAGTACAAATGTCTATAATTGAACATTTCCACGAACATTTCTCTATTATGTAACATCCTCAGCCATGCCACAACTGTGCATGCAGCACTAAGTGGGGAAAGAATAAAATGTAGTGGTAATTAAATTTGGATTCCATTGGGAGTCAAATGAATCACAGCCATAGTCTCAAGAAAGGTCTGGGAAGATAGCCCCAGTATCTGTCAGCAACATGAATGTTTTATTAACTATGACCATTTCATAAAGATGCTCCCACAATAGCAGCTCTACATAAACCTCAGCAAATGTTTTACAATCATGCACTTCTCTTCAGCAATTCTAGCATAATCTATGAGTAGGGTATAAAATAAATTCCTCTCCAGTCTTAAATTGTCTTCAAATCCTCAATATTTATGAAATCAACCAACTTCAAGTCTGTTGTTTGTCATCCAATTCAAAATGAATCTACTCCCTGTTTATTTTCAAATGCTATTCAAATTCAAAACACAGGTTTATCATTACTCTACAAGAACTGCCACAGATCTCCACACCCCTTTATTCCCATACAAGATTAGGTCAATTCTCCATCACCTAAAGAGGTCAGTTTTTTTAACAGTCTCCTTGACCACCTCAAATACCATATCAGCTCCTTCAACAACTCCTTCAAATACAAAATGAAAAAATATTGAATCATTTCCTGCCTATCAGTCACTTATTTTGATTATGCGTTTTACTTGAATGTCTTTTTTCTCTCTCTCCCCCACACCCCCCCCACCTCAAATCATGAAGTTTACCTTGTTCTTTGTGCAAATCTCCAATTATTTGTTTATTAGTCTTAAAAATCAGGATACTTTTTATTCTATAAATATTCGAAAGAGGGAGGTGCCTTACAAGCCTCTCTGGGTTTTTGAAAAACTTCTCCTGCTCTTTCCAGTTGCCTTTTAAACCCATCATATTATTTAGTATTTTCTTGTGTGAAAAATAATTAACAAAGAAAGCATTGTTCCCAAATACGATAGATGGTCACTTAAATTTCGGAATTGTTTCAATCTGTATATAGGGGGGACAAACATCAATCCGAAATTTGCCACCTTAGCAAGTGTAACAAACAGCTGGAGTTCGTTTTAGATGAATGGAGATATTATTGACAGCATTTGCCTATGATGACGTTCAAAATTGCTTGCCAAAAAACATCAATAACTTTTCAATGTAGATATCATTTGACTGTGTCCACTTAAGCTGTGCATTAATAAGATGTTGGAGGTCATACGTCTATGGTGCTTTTTGAAACTAGAGATCTATCACAGTGTAACTGTGTGTAAGTTGTGTTGTTTTATGTTGAGTATACACTCTTAGAAGTAAAGGAGCCTGGAAGAACCTTTCGGGGTTCTAGAAATTGCCTCTCCGCGAACCTTTCCAAGTGGAAAAAGGTTCCTTGAGGAACCCCTATGTAAAGGATCAAACCGGAACCTTTTTGTGACGAGAGGGGTTCAATTTAGAGCCTTTTTAAATATATATTATAGAGGTGGCAGACTATCAGAAGATTGAAGGCGTGGCTTTCACATAGCTATTTTGGGCCACCCGTGAGAGTAAATGTAATTCCTGTTCATGAAGTTAAGTTTGTACACTGCAACATTAAAATGTTTCTTGAATATTTATGCATATTACATATTCTATTACAATATTAACATTGCTGATTACATATAGTAATAAAATGGTAACTATTCCAGTTTTGGGATTTGCACACGCTCTTGAGGAACTCATACACCGCTGTAAGCCTCGTTGAAGCTACAAAATTGTCAGTGTTCAACCTTAACATGTGATGACAATACAACAGAACAGATTAACAGGAATTACATTTACTTCCACGGGTGGCCTAAAAAGATCTATCTGAAAGCCACGCCCTCACTAAGCCACTCCTCCAGTCCAGGGTTCCTCCAGGAACATTACATTGAAACATTAAAGCAGTGGTGTCAAACTCATTCCATGGAGAACCTAGTGGCTGCTGGGTTTTTGGGTTTTCCTTTGAATTAAGACCTAGACAACCAGGTGAGAGGAGTTCTTTACTAATGAGTGACCTTAATTCATCTATCAAGTACAAGAGAGGAGTGAAAACAGACATTCGGTCCTCCGTGGAATGATCTAGACACGTGCATTAAAGGTTCCTCCAAGAGCCCCTCAATTTACCACGGGTGCTAATATAAACCATTGACAAGCAATGGTTCCTTGAAGAACTGCAGCGATTCCTTGAGGATCTCCAGAGTTCCTCGAGTCACCACTAATTCTAAGAGTGTATTATCGCATGGTACTGCACTGTATGTTTATGGGGCCATATTTTAATATTATGCTGCCAATTTGATACATACTACAGTAGAATGTATACAGTACTTAACAGTAAAAAGACAACTGTCCATGTGATCTTGTGATTTGAGTCTTTCGGTCTCTGCATGTGTACAGAAATAGCTGTTGAGGATCAAAGGATTGACCTTATGACCTACCTGGCTCTGAAGAGCTTGCTGCTGGTACAGGTTTAGCCTGGCCTTGGTTGTCTCATCTGTAGTGGGGCTTAGGGGCTTGGGGTCCGACATGGACCTCTGTGTGCTCTTAATGGGCCGGGGAATGCTGGGGTGGCGCTGGGGTGACTCGACCGTGTAGGCTTTCTGCTGGGGGGTGACATGGGCCTTGTTCAGCCCGCCGCTGGAGAGGGACGTCTCCAAGAGGCGGTGGGGGGAGACGGGGGAAACAGGGGAGTAGAGCACCTGGGGGGACTTGGGGGGCTGACGGATCAGGCTGGAGAGGGACTCATTGTGGAGGTGGTTCATTGGCTGGGTCTGGTAGCTGATCTCTAGGGGGTCTGGCCTCCTCCTGTTCTGCTGCTGGCGTGGGTCGGCGGACCCCACCAGCTGGATGCTTGTGGAGTAGGGGCTGACGGTGGTGGGCACACTGAGCTGAGGCACCACCACGCCCTGAGACTGGGCCTCAACGTCTGTTTGGCAGGCTAGGCTTTGGCCCTTCTGGGTCCTCTCAGGGCCTGAGATGTAGTGGATAATCTCGACTTTGTTCGGGTCTGGCACGGTGACGTGGATAGCCGGGGACACCTTCCCCAGTTGGTTTGTTTCGGTCTGACAGGAGCTATCTCGAATGGTCTGGATGGCGATGCTGGATGAGGCGGCTGTCTTGGAGGCTATGTCTGTCTTGTTTTCGGCCCCGGGATCCAAGTGCTTAGAGAAGCGAGAGCGCCTGCGCCTCACAGGCTGCTCCCACTCCACTTTCTCCTCATCATCATCGGTTTGGACACTGCAGTCTACACTGCGCCTGTTGCGTCTGCGCCGGGACATGATGTACCTCTCCTCGCCATCCTCTTCGTCCGTCTGGACACAGCTATCCACGATCCTCCGTGCTCCATAGAACTGGATGCTCTCGCCCTCCATTCCGTCCCTCAGCCGGGGCATGGAGGTGGAGTTCTGCCTCCTCATGTTGGTTCTGGTCTCTATATGCTCTTCATTGTTCCTTAGACACATGTCCGAGGAGGAGTTGGGCAGGGAAATGAAGCCCACTTGATCCCCATAGGGCAGCAGGGTCTGGCCGTTCTGGACCACCTGAGCGGCTGCGGTGGCTGCAGCAGCAGCTGCAGCAGTCTTCTGCCTCCTCTGCTCCTCGAGCTGCTGCTGAAGCTGCTGCTGCAGCGACTGTATCTGGTCGAGCTGGGCTTTCTGCTGGGCCAACTGCTCCTTCTGCATCACCAGCTGGCTCTCCCTCTCAGCCTGCTGCTGCTGCAGGACCTGCTCCTTGATGGTCTGAAGCTCCTGAATCTCCCTGTGCACTAGCATCTGCTCCTTCTCGCGGTGCCGCTGCAGCTCCATGCGCTCCCTCTCCAGCTCCTCCTGCAGACGTAGCTGACGCAGCTTCTCCAGCTCCACACGCTCCCTCTCCATTTGCAACAGCTGCTCATGCTGGCGCTGCATCCTTTCCTCCGTCTCCGTCGCAGTGTTGACTGGGCTGCTGGAGGGTGGGCCAGACGGAGGGGGCTGGGTGTTGCTCTGGGGCCCAGTGTAGCTTTGTGTTGGAGGGTAAATGTGGGCTGGAGGGGGCTGGCTCTGGGGTGGAGGCTGGCTCTGAGGATGGGATTGAGGTTGCATGTGGTGGGGCTGGGCTGGAGGTTGGTTCTGAGGCTGGACCCGGGGCTGCCCTGTGGCCTGAGTGTGGAGGTGAGCCTGGGTCAGGTTCATGGGTTGCTGCTGGGGCTCTGTTGGCAAGCTGACCGGGGCTGATGTATGGGCAAAGAGAGGTTGAGATGATGGATCAGATGCACCTGATTTCACAGAGGGCTTCCCTAGGTAGACTGGGGCATCCTGGGTGGTGGTGATAGCAGCAGGCATGCTCACAGAGGCCGACGTGGTGAATGGGAAGATGTTGGGAGCCGGATAACGGTATGGAGCCTGCCCAGACAAAGGCATCCTTGGGTTCACAGGCATCCTGGTGAGGCTGGCCAGAGGCACGGGTGTCATGTTGGCAGTGGGTAAAGGCCTGTACACTCCCCTCAGTAGTGGGCACAGCACTGAGGCAGGCTGGGTAGTGATTGGCAAGGTGGATGCGATGGGCGTGTTGATGGTGGAGTAGGTCATTCCATCAGCAGACCTCATGGCAGACGGGTACATGGCTCGGAGGCTGGCTTGCCTGGCATTGATCATGTTGGTGAGCGCTTGGGTTTGAGAGATTGGCTTCCCATCAGGTCCATAGAGCATATTTTGTCTCATTGAGTTGAGCCTGCCACCTGGACCTGTTCCCCTTCCTACACCGTACTGCACAAGCTCCGGATTGCTCCCATAGCGGTCCATTAAGTTGAGGGCAGCGCACATTCGGCTGATCTCTCTGGCAGTGGTGGCACTGTACTGGGCCAGGTTGGACTCCTGGAAGTTAGCGAGGTCTCGGGGCGAGTAGCCGTAGTCTGAGCTAATGTTTGACAGGGAGTTGAATCTGCGTATGGGCAGGGCAGTAGCAGTGAGGTCACCCCCATGGCGTAGGTCAGTGTAGGAGCCGTACTGCATGCCCAGTCCCAGGAAGCCTCCCTCATAGGCATGCTTCATGGTGCTGAGGTCCACGGCCAGCTCTCCAGAGGCCGTGATGTGTGGGTCCATCTTGGAGTGGTAGGACTGGAGTCCGGCCTCTGCTAGGTTGGTGTCAGACATCGAGGGCTGTAGCCGCCCCGGGTACGGTAGTGTATAGGCTTTACGCCCGTCCATAGAAATATCCTGATACTGGCCCTCCTGGTCCGACTCGTAGGAGAGTGGTGGCGCAGAGGGTGGTCTTGGCTCTTGAGTGGCCACTGTCTCATCAACATTTTGCTTCTGGGAGAACGGACCACCAACACAGCTACCTCCGAATGGGAGGCGGTACACTACATCACAGCAGGCCGGTTGGTTCTCAGCTTTGATCTGCCCCCCTGTGAGGTCCACGGCATCCTGGCTCTTTTCTGTCTTCACCAGCTGGGTCACTGGTCCTCCCTGTGGGGCTCCATTCATCTGGACCATCATGCCATGAGGCCCACCGCCTGCCAGGTTCATCACACCTGGCATTGGCTTGCTCTTCAGCTCCAGGGGACCTCCAGTGCTGTAGATGTCAGGGGCGACGGCGGAGGATATAGCACTGACCATGGCTGGGGAGTTGCTGGTTTGGCTGACCAGAAGGTCCTTTTTGAGCAGAGTCATCTGGCCTGGTAGGTTGTACCGACCTAAGGAGGACTGCTGCTGCATCTGATGGTGTTGCTGGAGCTGCTGCTCCAAGAGCTGCTGCTGCTGTTGAAGCTTCTGCTGCTGCTCCATCAGCTGCTGCTGCTGGATGCTCAGGTCCTCCAGCTTGGCATCAATCTTGGGGATGGATGGGTCAGTGGGTGGTGGTTTGTTCTGTGACAGGCACATGGCTGAGCCCAAACCCTGGCCCAGGTCCACTCTGTTTTGTAAAGGGTCCCCGTAGACCATGGGCTGTTGGGGCTGTGATATGAACATGGAGGCGGCCACCGTGACGCTCACCGTGGTTGCGGTTGATACCATCACATGGGGGTGCTGCTGGGTGTTCAGGTTCATTATGAGAGGCTGAATGATGGTGGAAGGGTGGCTCCCCTCGTGCCCACTGGTGTATTTGCGTGTTTCTGTGGCCAGAGACGTAAGATCCATGCCGTGGTCAGTCATGATGATGGGAGCTGGTATAGTGGCTGTTCTCAGATCCACTGTTCTCAGATCCACGACGCTCCCACCATAGATCATCTGGCCCTGCTCCACTCTCGAGGTCCCTGGGACAGTGGAGATCCTGCAGAGAGAGATGTTGTCCATAGACATCGAACCACGGCTGTAGGTGCTAGCTGTGGTGACCATGCTGGTGCCAACATTGACCTTTTCCACCTTCTGCATCCTATAGAAGCTGCGGTGAGGAGACTGGTGGTATGGAGGGCTGTCTGGCGGACTGGCCTGTGGAGAGTAGCCATCTAATGTCAACTGTCGGCTGAATCTGGTGGGCGAGGATAAAGGTGAGGTGGCCGTGTTGACCGTCACTGGTTTGGCAGGGCTTGTGTGCTCGGTGTCCATGTAGTGGGAGTCCTGGGAGGATTGCTGTCTGAAAAGGCGTGGGGATACGACTCTGTGAGATGTCTGGGTCCCCTGGACCATCACTGGGGAGGTGGGCCCTGAGCCAGCCGACGGAGCCACTATGCCTGGGCTGAACGTCTGGGTGGAGATCTCGACCCTCCTGGAGGGGGAGCGACTTAAGCTCTCAGTGGGCGATGCGGAGGGAGACAGAGGGGGGCTGGAGCTCTTGTAGTACGAAGCCATCTTTGGCGAGCGGGTCTCTATGACGTGCTCTGAAGATGTTGCACTGTCTCTGACTTGGACCCCTCGGTTCTCCCCCACGCTCCTCGCAACCACCTCTCTCTGGCTGTATGCCTGTGTTATCTCCGCTATCTTGCTGCACACATTTGAGACGGTTGTGGTTGAAGTGGTGGGACCTCCAGTTTGCCGACCATACATGGTGGATTGGGTGGTAGTCATCGTTTGACTAACGCTGGTCTGGGAGATGGTCACTGCATCCCGGGAATAAACCCCGTAGGCGGCTATTGTGGTGACGACCGCCACTGGAGTGATGCCATTTTTACCCGTCTGGCTCTTCATCCCTTTTGAGTAGTGTTGTGTCACCCGTACATCAGGGATCCTTCCTCCGGTCTCAGAGAAGGACACAGGTGCAGAGAGCTGAGTGGGGCTGGTGCCAGGAGTCAATAGGTCATTGGTCTGCTCAAGCAGCTTAGTGAAGGCTGACCCAGTATCTAAAAGCTGCTTATCTGTACTGTTGTCTACTTCCACCTGGTCGTCTGCCTGCTGCTGTAACTCCAGGGCGGAGGACTGGTGCATCTTAGTGATGTTCTGGGAGGTCTGGCGGATCTCTTCGTAGATATCTCCTGTCTCTGTTGCTTCGTTTTCATAGCCAGTCTCTGCCTGCTTATACTCGTACTCATCTTCATACTGTTGGCCGTTTGTGTCATCCTTGTATGTACTGTTGTGTCTCCCTTGTTGCTGCTGCTGTTTCTGTTGTTGCTGCGGTTTCTGTTGTTTCTGATGCTGCTGCGGTTTCTGTTGTTTCTGCAGCAACTCAGCTTTCCTCATCATTTCCTCATACACCTCCTCAGCACTCTTCAGGGGCTTGCTGCTGGAGGGAGCAGTGATCGTCGTGGTCGTCAATGACTTCTCAGTCGGAGAGTACAGAGACATGAACGTGGGCAGGTTATATTCACTGCCAGACTTGTAGAGTTTAGACTCGTATCCCTCAGCCTCTGAGTCCAGGCTCTGGGGGGAGTATTCTGAGGCAGAGGATCGGTGGAGCTCCTCCATCTCTGCAGCCTGTCGCAGCTCCTCAGTAGGGGAGGCATCCTCGATGGGGGAGAGGTTGCTGGGGGGCGTCTTGGATCTCTCCCTGCGTCTCTGGGCCCTCAGCTCCTCTTTGTCTCTTTTGGTCTTCCTGGCCGTGCTGCGGATCCTCTGTTGCTCCAGGTCCCTCATCTTCTCTTGCTCCCGCAGCAGCTCCTCCTCCTCCCTCAGCTCATCCTCCTCAGAGGAGTCCTCGATGGTGGGCAGCAGGGAGCCATGGGAGCGGTGCCGGGCTTTCCTCTGCTGCTTGGCGTCCTCCAGTCTCTGTCTGCGGCTGGGACTGCTGTCACTGTCGTCCTCCATGGAGGAGATGGAGGTGGGTGAGGTGCCAGAGTTATAGCTGGAGGTGGTGGGTGGCAGGGTGGAGGAGTACTCTCCCCTGGAGCGCTCCTCAGGAGATCCCGTCAGGCTCTCCATCTCTAGCTCGGGTTCTCGGTCCAGACTGAGGTCATTTTCATTGTTGAGCTCCATGTCATGGCTGTAGCTGTTGGTGTTGTTGAGCTCAATGGTCTTGAAGCGGCGCAGGCCCCCCAGGCCACCCTCCTCTCCTTCCTCCGCAGAACCTTTGTAGATGTCACTGGAGCTTTTGGTCTCCTCCTCGAAGCTGCTGGAGTGATGAGATAGGCGGCGTTTCTCTTTCATTGACTCCGAGATGTGCTTGTGTGTCTTTTTCGGTTTTTGGTAACCGTAGCCTTCGTCCTCCTCATCCTCCTCCTCCATGTCCTCCTCTTCTTCGTTGTCCTCGTCTGCGCTCATCTCCATGATCTGCCTCCGCATGAACTCCTCATCTGTCATTGGCACCGGCTCGGCCACTTTCTTCTCATCTTTGGGAGTGACACTGCTCTTGTGCTCCCGTTTGGACTCCCAGTCCCCTCCGTCCTCCTCCTCCTCCACGATGTCCTCCAGCTCCTCATCAGAGTCATAGGCCTCTGGGGTGATGGACAGCGACCGGGGCCTCTGCTCTCGGTGGTGCCTGCCCCGGCCCCGTTCGCGCTCCCTCTCCTCGGCCGGCAGGGTCTTGGACTCCAGCAGGGGCCTCATGGAACTCTCCAGCTTGGTGATCTCGGAAGGGCTGGGGGGGCTGCCACGTCCGCTGATGCCCCTCTCGCTCAGCTTCATCTCCTCCTCCTGGATGAGGCCGGTGATCTCACTGTGTGAGCTGGAGATGCCATCCGAGGAGTAGCCGGTGTCGCTCAGGCTCTGGGGGCTTCGTGACAGGTCTTGAGTGCTGTTCTTGGTCTCCTAAGGAGGGACATAAGAAATCAGCCAAAAACAAAACAGCAGATTGGGAAAAAGACCTGAAAAAAAGACCTGAAAAACCCTGAGATGATCTTATGCAATGATTATTCTAAAATACTTATTTGTAATGTTCTGCTCCTCATATTATTCCACCCATGCTCACATTGAACATTGGAGAACAGTGGGCATTAGAGTGGATCACTTTCATTTTGTATTCACACCAGCACTAATTCAGTACCACTAAGGCCTTGATGGCTTTGCATATTCATGGTTGTACCAATCGTAGCGCATTATGTTTCAAGAGGGGCGACGGCTAAAATGGAGTGAGAGAAAAAACACATTCCTTTTCTCTAAGTGGAGTAAATCCATCAGTGCTGTGGCTGGCGCCTGCTTCGTCAGCACTGCTTTTTTCTAGACGTCAATAACAAGGTGCAGGAGAAGAGGGAAGGCACAGAAAAGATTGGATGCCATTTTCAAATCATTTGAGGTACTGTGGCAATAAACTATCAATACCTTATTCCATTTCAACTCCACTAAATGTCCCTCGATAAACATCTTGCTTTACTACATAACAATAACTAAGCTTTATCAGCTGTATATCAACATGAATTTCTAGGAGACCTAAAAGGTGACTTACGTCATAATGTCTTGACTTCTTTAGGTCTTTTGTGATTGGCTCTCCCTTCTTCTGAGTTAGTTTGGTGTCTATGGCAGGTTCCACCAGCTCCTCTGACTTTGGCATAGTCTCTTCCGTGGCCTTCGGTTGTTTTGGGGGCTCATTGGAAGGTGTGGGCTGGACAGGAGCCTTTGTGTCCCCGGATTGCTTCACTGCGAAAGGTCCGCTCCCCAGGCCTGTCTGTGGCGGCTGCGGCTGCATCGTTCTTGGCCCTTGCTGCTGCTGATTGGTCGATTTCAGGAAGGGCGGCTTCTGAGCTGGCTGCTGACTGGCTGGTGCCAGGTGGCGTGGAGATCCCATTGGTTGGTGCTTTGGAGACGGATGAGGAACAGGAGAGGGGTCTCCGAGTCCTCCGGACATCAGCCGTTGGGTCTGACAGTTCAGACAGAGCCACTCCCTCTTCTGAAAAACAAATCAGAAAAACAAAACTATTATATGAATCTTTTGATAAAAAAATTAAAAGAGAAAGAAAAAGAGAGAGAAAGTTAGGAAGTGAAGTATGGGGAAGGGGGGTACAAAGTGGGCATGGAAGAATCTGACAAGAGTAGAACATCTGTCCCACATTCCATGTACATCTCCACTGTGATTCTGTCGATAAAGAAAAGAGTGACAGCGCGACTTCCCTGGGATTAAGTCTGCGGGTCTCTGAGTAGAAAGTCATACTGTCTATTGGCAGGCAGCCACCAGATCGAGAGACATCGCCCTTCTACGACACATTTTGGGGGGCCGGCATACATAGACATGATGTTCCCATAACAATGGGACTGAGTGGAGACCCAGTCCCAACACCTACAATAGTACTACTCTAAGAAGTAAACCTCTTAAAACTATGAGACATCATTCCATCTATCTTTACTGGTGTTGTGTTTTATCCTCAAATAGATGGTTTCTTATTACTCGCGTAGGCTCTATGTCTTTGAGGTTGAGGCTATAGTACAGAGTTTTTACCCCTGTCCCGACCCTCTGAAAAATTATTTCTCAAAACTAAAGATCTGAATCACGTTCTGCGCGTGTTATTTTTACACACACATTCCCGTTTCTCTCTTTACTCACCCTCTTCTGAAGCCCCGACCAATTTGATCGATATCATGATGTGGCCTATCTCTCAGACTAATATTTCTGAACAGCTGCGATTTGAGCAAACGCTCAAAAAATATATATGAAGGCTACAACCTCCTCTGTCTTTTGTAACGGATATTGCCGTTGGACAAGCAAGACAGTCTACACATTGCATTGGGGCAAAACAATTTGTGTTTTGATGATGTCATCTTCATACTTATGCTGCAATATATTGCCAGGAGTCTGCCTCCTCTTAAGCCAATGTTTGCAATGATGATGAAAAATAACATTACATCGCTATTGACTGCCTGTTTGTTTCTTGCTTGTTTGATATTCTGTGTGGGCTACATATAACTTGTTGTGGCATCTAACTCCCCTCCTGAAAAAATAACATGAAATTGCTAGACAACCTGTTTCTGTCATGCAACCTTACTTTGCTACCTGACAACTTAATTTTTAAAAACTTTTTAACTACAGTTTATATTTTTAGTTTTTCCCTCACTCAACTTTTTTGTTCATTCAACTTTTTCACTCCGGACGCTTTATCTGGATGTGGTTCGTCAGGACCTCCAACAGCTGAAGCTAAGTAGTAACATTAACATGATGCCTTCTAATTGCAGACGCTGTACTCAGAATATAGAGGAGAACGATCGTCTTACGGCGAGGATAGTGCCCACCACGCAATCGTTAGGCAAGAGTACTTTCAGTGTAGGAAAGGATGAAACAGCGTCTGTGCCACCAGTAAGTACAGATAGTAGTATAAATCCCCTGGCACGGTCCCCGCAGCTGGACTTTCTCAAGGCTTCTGGAGGGAAATGCTGTAGGAATGCTCAACCGGTGTCGCTCATCAGCCGACAGAAACTTTCAACCGGTTTTCCCCATTAAGCAACAAGTCGGAGTCAGAGGCCGAGACTTCTCTGGTCTCTACTCCTCCCGTTACGGGGTCTGAGACGCCGAAGCTTCCCACCATTAGCTCTGACAAATTGCAAACCCGAGTCATTGGCGACTCCATTACCTGCAGTATTAGACATAAAACGAATCATCCAGCGATCATACATTGTTTACCAGGGGGCAGGGCCACCGATGTTAAGGCTAATCTGAAGATGCTGCTGGCTAAAGCTAAAACTGGTGAGTGTAGAGAGTATAGAGATATTGTTACCCACGTCGGCACCAACGATGTTAGGATGAAACAGTCAGAGATCACCAAGCGCAATATAGCTTCAGCGTGTAAATCAGCTAGAAATATGTCGGCATCGAGTAATTGTCTCTGGCCCCCTCCCAGTTAGGGGGAGTGATGAGCTCTACAGCAGAGTCTCACAACTCAATTGCTGGTTGAAAACTGTTTTCTGCCCCTCCCAAAAGATAGAATTTGTACATAATTGGCCCTCTTTCTGGGACTCACCCACAAACAGGACCAAGCCTGGCCTGTTGAGGAGTGACGGACTCCATCCTAGCTGGAGGGGGGCTCTCATCCTATCTACGAACATAGACAGGGCTCTAACTCCCCTAGCTCCACAATGAAATAGGGTGCAGGCCAGGCAGCAGGCTGTTAGCCAGCCTGCCAGCTTAGTGGAGTCTGCCACTAGCACAGTCAGTGTAGTCAGCTCAGCTATCCCCATTGAGACCGTGTCTGTGCCTCAACCTAGGTTGGGCAAAACTAAACATGGTGGTGTTCGCCTTAGCAATCTCACTAGGATAAATACCTCCTCCATTCCTGCCATTATTGAAAGATATAGTGATACCTCACATCTTAAAATAGGGCTACTTAATGTTAGATCCCTCACTTCAAAGGCAGTTATAGTCACTGATCATAATCTTTACGTGATTGGCCTGACTGAAACATGGCTTAAGCCTGATGATTTACTGTGTTAAATGAGGCCTCACCTCCTGGTTACACTAGTGACCATATCCCCCGTGCATCCCGCAAAGGCGGAGGTGTTGCTAACATTTACGATAGCAAATTTCAATGTACAAAACCCCCCCGACGTTTTTGTCTTTTGAGCTTCTAGTCATGAAATCTATGCAGCCTACTCAATCACTTTTTATAGCTACTGTTTACAGGCCTCCTGGGCCATATACAGTGTTCCTCACTGAGTTCCCTGAATTCCTATCGGACCTTGTAGTCATAGCAGATAATATTCAATATTGGTGACTTTAATATTCACATGGAAAAGTCCACAGACCCATTCCAAAAGGCTTTCATCAACTCAGTGGGTTTTGTCCAACATGTCTCCGGACCTATTCACTGCCACAGTCATACTCTGGACCTAATTTTGTCCCATGGAATAAATGTTGTGGATCTTAATGTTTTTCCTCCTAATCCTGGACTATCGGACCACCATCTTATTACGTTTGCAATCGCAACAAATAATCTGCTCAGACCCCAACCAAGGGGTCAAAAGTCGTGCTATAAATTCTCAGACAACCCAAAGATACCTTGATGCCCTTTCAGACTCCCTCTGCCTAACCAAGGACGTCAGAGGACAAAAATCAGTTAACCACTTTAACCTTGCGCAATACCCTAGATGCAGTTGCAGCCCTAAAAACTAAAAATATTTGTCATAAGAAACTAGCTCCCTGGTATACAGAAAATACCCGAGCTCTGAAGCAAGCTTCCAGAAAATTGGAACGGAAATGGCGTCACACCAAACTGGAAATCTTCCGACTAGCTTGGAAAGACAGTACCGTGTAATATCGAAGAGCCCTCACTGCTGCTCGATCATCCTATTTTTCCAACTTAATTGAGGAAAATAAGAACAATCCGAAATTTATTTTTGATACTGTCGTAAAGCTAACTAAAAAACAGCATTCCCCAAGAGAGGAAGGCTTTCACTTTAGCAGTAATAAATTCATGAACTTCTTTGAGGAAAAGATCATGACCATTAGAAAGCAAATTACGGACTCCTCTTTAAATCTGCATATTCCTCCAAAGCTCAGTTGTCCTGAGTCTGCACAACTCTGCCAGGACATAGGATCAGGGGACACACTCAAGTGTTTTAGTACTATATCTCTTGACACAATGCTGAAAATAATCATGGCCTCTAAACCTTCAAGCTGCATACTGGACCCTATTCCAACTAAACTACTTAAAGAGCTGCTTCCTGTGCTTGGCCCTCCTATGTTGAACATAATAAACGGCTCTCCATGCACCGGATGTGTACCAAACTCACTAAAAGTGGCAGTAATAAAGCCTCTCTTGAAAAAGCCAAACCTTGACCCGGAAAATATTTTAAAAACTATCGGCCGATATCGAATCTTCCGTTCCTCTCAATTTAAAAAAAAAAAAAGCTGTTGAGCAGCAACTCACTGCCTTCCTGAAGACAAACAATGTATACGAAATGCTTCAGTCTGGTTTTAGACCCCATCATAGCGCTGAGACTGCACTTGTGAAGGTGGTAAATGACCTTTTAATGGCGTCAGACCGAGGCTCTGCATCTGTCTTCGTGCTCCTAGACCTTAGTGCTGCTTTTGATACCATCGATCACCACATTCTTTTGGAGAGATTGGAAAACCAAATTGGTCTACATGGACAAGTTCTGGCCTGGTTTAGATCTTATCTGTCAGAAAGATATCAGATTGTCTCTGTGAATGTTTGGCCTCTGACAAATCAACTGTAAATTTCGGTGTTTCTCAAGGTTCCGTTTTAGGACCACTATAGCTTTCACTATATATTTTACCTCTTGGATGTCAATCGAAAACATAATGTTAACTTTCACTGCTATGCGGATGACACATAGCTGTACATTTCAATGAAACATGGTGAAGCCCCAAAATGCCCTCGCTAGAAGCCTGTGTTTCAGACATAAGGAAGTGGATGGCTGAAAACTTTCTACTTTTAAACTTGGACAAAACAGAAATGCTTGTTCTAGGTCACAAGAAACAAAGAGATCTTCTGTTGAATCTGACAATCAATCTTGATGGTTGTACAGTCGTCTCAAATAAAACTGTGAAGGACCTCGGCGTTACTCTGGACCCTGATCTCTCTATTGACGAACATATCAAGACTGTTTCAAGGACAGCTTTTTTGCATCTACGTAACATTGCAAAAATCAGAAACTTTCCGTCCAAAAATGATGCAGAAAAATGAATCCATGCTTTTGTTACTTCTTGGTTAGACTACTGCAATGCTCTACCTTCCGGCTACCCGGTTAAAGCACTAAATAAACTTCAGTTAGTGCTAAATACGGCTGCTAGAATCCTGACTAGAACCAAAAAAATTTATCATATTACTCCAGTGCTAGCCTCCTCCTGGTCCTGCCGTACATACCTACACGTACGCTACGGTCACAAGACGCAGGCCTCCTAATTGTCCCTACAATTTCTAAGCAAACAGCTGGAGGCAGGGCTTTCTCCTATAGAGCTCAATTTTATGGAATGGTCTGCCTACCCATGTGAGAGATGCAGACTCGGTCTCAACCTTTAAGTCTTTACTGAAGAATCATCTCTTCAGTAGGTCATATGATTGAGTGTAGTCTGGCCCAGGAGTGTGAAGGTGAACGGAAAGGCACTGGAGCAACAAACCGCCCTTGCTGTCTCTGCCTGGCCGTTTCCCCTGGGATTCTCTGCCTCTAACCGACGTGGTCTTCCTGTCGGAGTTGGCGCCCCTCCTTGGGTTGTGCCATGGCGGAGATCTTTGTGGGCTATACTCGGCCTTGTCTCAGGATGGTAAGTTGGTGGTTGAAGATATCCCTCTAGTGGTGTGGGGGCTGTACTTTGGCAAAGTGGGTGGGGTTATATCCTGCCTGTTTGGCCCTGTCTGGGGGTGTCATCGGATGGGGCCACAGTGTCTCCTGACCCCTCCTGTCTCAGCCTCCAGTATTTATGCTGCAGTAGTTTATGTGTCGGGGGGCTAGGGTCAGTCTGTTATATCTGGAGTATTTCTCCTGTCTTATCCGGTGTCCTATGTGAATTTAAGTATACTCTCTCTAATTCTCTCTTTCTCTCTCTCGGAGGACCTGAGCCCTAGGACCATGCCTCAGGACTACCTGGCATGATGACTCCTTGCTGTCCCCAGTCCACCTGGCCGTGCTGCTGCTCCAGTTTCAACTGTTCTGCCTGTGGCTATGGAACCCTGACCTGTTCACCGGATGTGCTACCTGTCCCAGACCTGCTGTTTCCAACTCTAGAGACAGCAGGAGTGGTAGAGATACTCTCAATGATGAAAATCTATGAAAAGCCAACTGACATTTACTCCTGAGGTGCTGATCTGTTGCACCCTCGACAACTACTGTGATTATTATTATTTGACTATGCTGGTCATTTATGAACATTTGAACATCTTGGCCATGTTCTGTTATTATCTCCACCCGGCACAGCCAGAAGAGGACTGGCCACCCCTGATAGCCTGGTTCCTCTCCAGGTTTCTTCCTAGGTTTTGGCCTTCTACACCTGCATTGCTTGCTGTTTGGGGTTTTAGGCTGGGTTTCTGTACAGCACTTTGATATATCAGCTGATGTAAGAAGGACTATATAAATACCTTTGATTTGATTTGATGTTTGCAATAGCCAACTTTTACAACAGATGAAAAACTAAGTAGTAAATTGAACGGTTTTGTGTAAAAGAGTGACTGAGCACGGAGCAGCAGCTGAAAGGAGGTAGGCTGGTGGATCCTGCATGCTCAGATATCTCTAAACCCAGCTAGTTGAGTTCCAGAAATTCCAGAACCACAGCCATTCCATTTTTTCTTTTTTAAATCAGGAAGCTATTAACATTGTTCAGAGAATCTCTATTGAATTTAGAGGGGGGTTGAGGCAACAGCAAGTCAGCATCTAAAACCAGCTTGTCAACAATAAACCATCTGCGTGTTGTGCTGTCAAACACATTGAGTCCTTTCTCACTGAAGGGCAGATGTATGGTGTACAGAGTAGTGGAGGAAAAAGTACCCAATTGGCAAACTGATTGAAACATGACTTAAGTAAAAGTGAGTCACCCAGTAAAATACTACTTGAGAAAAAGTCTAAAAATATTTGGTTTTAAATATACTTCAGCATTAAAAGTAAATGTAATTGCTAAAATATACTTAAGTATCAAACGTAAAAGTATAAATCATTGCAAATTCCTTATATTAAGCAAACCAAACAGTACCATTTAAAAAACATTTTTTTAATGAATAGCACACTCCAACACTCAGACATAATTTACAAACAAAGCATGTGTGTTTAGCCAGTCCGCCAGATCAGAGGCATTACTGATGACCAGAAGTGTGTGAATTGGACCATTTTCCCATCTTGCTAAGGATTCAAAATGTAACGAGTACTTTTGGGTGTCAGGGGAAATGCATGTAGGAAAACATGTATTATTTTCTTTAGGAATGTAGCGAAGTAAAAGTCAAAGTTTAGTAGTACTTTAGTATATTTGCTGAAGTACTTTACACCACTGGTACAGAGACACCGAGAGAGAACAAGGAAGACAGGAGAGAATAGGTCAGAGAGGACTAACTGAACGGAACAGTATTGACCATTAACACCAAGCACAATGTTGAGGCTAATGTTTCATTTTCTCTCTATTCTCTCCTTTCATGCAGGTTTTCAAAAGTCAGGGAATGGTATGAACTGTATAAACCTGTCATAGGCACGCAGCCCACAGATACGTAAATATTGTATCACTCTCTGAAAAGCAGACCGCAAAAGAGAGGTAAAAGCCTTCACTAATAATACACCATCTCTTATCATCCATTTCACATCCCGAAGACTGAAATGCACCCAGTCCCCTTTTCCACCCACATTGAGGGGGGAAAATCAAAATAAAAACATTTCAGAAAGATTTACAAAAGAAATGGGATTATGGTTTCAATGAATGGAGTTTTTTCTCTCCTCCTGCAGAGCAGAAGAGTATGAGAATATACAAAGGTTTGTGTGTCTTTATTCAGATTATCATCAACGCTCACGCCATCTTGAATTTAGATTTTGAAACTTAACTGTCACAGTCATCGCTGGACTGACGCACATTGAGAAAAGGAAAGTCTTGATTAAAAAAAGATACTCTTCTTTGCATTCATTCCTCTTCATAGCTGATCATTTATTCACTGTTGTTGTTAACAAATAGTTTGATTTTTTACAACTAAATCAAAATCTTTTATGTTTAATGGAATGTTATAGAAGGGTCCAGACACCTTTTTTTGTGATTTCACTTGTATTTTGAGAAACTTACCCCGAACAGCTAATCACTTGCTCATTCTCGTTGTGCAGTTTGGGGACCCTGCAAAAACATGAACAAAGGCTCCAAAGACACCCAAATATGTGTTTTTAGAAAATACAAAGCACGTATAGTGATGCAGGTCTTTAGATGTTGTACACGCTACATTAAAATGGTGTTATTCCGAACTTTATCCTCAACGTTATTGTCATGGTTCCACCTGTCACCAGAGGGCGGCAGAGACCGTCCTAGAGACATTAACGACACTCGGATGTGTCCAATTTACTCATTGTGATTTCCCTGTTAAAAGAGGTGTGTTTTCTGTTGTCCTTTGCAGAAGCTTCAATTGTTTACTGTGTGCGGTTGTTTCCTGAGTGAGTTTTTGAGACTTAGTGTTTGTTGTTTTTTCAAGTGCACTGTGATCCTGCGGCTACCGTTTCTCAGTAAAGTATTATGTTTATCCTTAACCACTGATTCCTCGTCTGGTCTCTTCTCTGCACCTGGGTCCAACCTTACATCCTGATCTTCTCCAAAACACTTCTGGAACACATACTGCACGTCCGCCAAGTCCTGAGACGCCTCCTGCAGAGCCAACTATATGTCAAGATAGAGAAGTGTCCCAGGTTTCCTTCCTGGGTCACATTATCTCTACCACAGGCATCCGAATGGACCCCATAGAGGTTGAGGCGGTCACTGACTGGCCCCATCCCACCTCACTCAAGCAGTTCCAGCGGTTCCTCAAGTCCCAGACCTGTTTTTGCTCGACTCCCAAGGCTGACAGGGCATTCATGAAGCTCAAGGGACATTTCACTTCTGGACCCATCCTCGTTCATCCTGATCCTACTCGTCCCTTTGTGGTAGAGGTGGATGCCTCGGACACCAGAGCAGGGGTGGTCCTTTCACAGTGGAACGAGGAGGACAAGAAACTGCACCCATGCACTTTTCTCTCAAAGTGGTTCTTGCCAGCGGAATGCAACTGGGAGCTCTTGGCAGTTAAATGGGCCCTAGAGGGGTGGAGACACTGGTTGGAGGGGGAACCTCATCCGTCGTAATCTGGACGGACCATAAGAACTTGGTATTCATTCAAGAAGCCAAGAGCTTGAATGCTCGCCAGGCTAGGTGGGCTCTGTTTTTTAACAGGTTCGATTTCACACTAGCCTATCGCCCGGTATCCAAGAATCAGCACTACAATGGCGACACTCATCTAAAAGAACTGGGCATCCAGGGGTTAATCGGACACTGGAGTTCCTGAGGCGGAAATTCTGGTAGCCCAACATGATTTAGGATGTGAGATCCTTGGTTGCGGTTTGTTCCACCTGTGCCCAAAGCAAGTCCTCACGACAGCAAGGTGGGACCAGGGCCGACTGGGGATGGGCAGAGGTTGGAGCAACCTAGCCGGCCCTGGTCCCACCTGTCTGTAGACTTTATTACAGGGTTACCTCCATCCCAAGGGCTTGCCACTATCCTGGTGGTCGTTGATTAGTTCTCCAAGGCAGCCCATTTCATTGCCTTACCCAAGTTGCCCTCAGTGAAGGAGACCACTGGTCTCATGAATACTGATGTCTTTCGACTACACAGACGATCCTAGGGCATTGTCTCGGATCGTGGGCCCCAGTTCATCGCACGGTATTGGAAAGCCTTCTGCTCCCTGTTGGGGGTGTCGGTGAGTCTCTCCTCAGGATTACACCCACAGTCGAATGGGCAAACTGAGCAGGCTAACCAGGAGCTGGAGAAGTTTCGTCTCCATCCAGGCCAGCAACTGGAGCAAGTTCCTCGTCTGGTTGGAGTATGCTCACAATCACTCCAGAACTCGTCCACTGGACTGTCTCTGTTCGAGTGTCAGATCGGGTGCATTAAAGCTGATCTGGCAGTTTGTGGTGGCCCAACACCCTATTAAGACACTTTATGTTGGTGTTTCCTTTATTTTGGCAGTTACCTGTAGCAGCAGGCTACACAGAGAATGGAACAGCTGGATAGGGGAAACGTCTCGAGTAGCACAAAAGGGAATATAACATTGCGGGTAAAGTTCAGAATTGGCACAATTTCATGTGTACAACATCTAAAGACCCGCATCACTATACTGCTAGGTTTGCAGTTTCTTAATGATGTATTTATGTTTAAAAACCTCTTGAATCTAGGGGGCACTATTTTCATTTTTGGAAATATAACGTCCCCAAAGTAAATGGGCTATTTTGTCAGGACAAGGTGCTAGAATATGCATATAATTGACAGCTTAGGATAGAAAACACTCTAAAGTTTCCAAAACTGTAAAAATATTGTCTGTGAGTATAACAGAACTGATATTGCAGGTGAAAGCCTGAGAAAAATCCAATCAGGAAGTGACTCTTATTTAGAAACCTCTGCGTCCCTATGCGTCCCTATTAAGTAGTGAAAGGGATATCAACCAGATTCCTTTTTCTATGGCTTCCCTAATGTGTCTAGTGTCACATTACATAGTTTCAGGCTTTTATTTTGAAAAATGAGCCTGAACGTCAACATTGCGTCAGTGGTCAGCTGAAGTCTCTCAGAGTGTTTTGTGCGTAAAGGACAAATGCGGCCATTGTTTCTCTCTTTCCTACTAAGAAGCCACCAGTCCCGGTTGATATATTATCGAATAGATATTTGAAAAACACCTTAAGGATTGATTATAAACAACGTTTGCCATGTTTCTGTCGATATTATGGAGCTAATTTGGGATATTTTTCGCCGTTGTCGTGACCTCAATTTCCGGTCGATTTCTCAGCCAAACGTGAAGAACAAACGGAGCTATTTTGCCTACAAAAATAATATTTTTGGAAAAAAGGAACATTTGCTATCTAACTGGGAGTCTCGTGAGTGAAACCATCCGAAGCTCATCAAAGGTAAATGATTTAATTTGATTGCTTTTCTGATTTTCGCGACCAGGTTGCCTGCTGCTAGCTAGGCATAATGCTATGCCAGGCTATCAATAAACTTATACAAATGCTTGTCTTGCTTTGGCTGTAAAGCATATTTTCAAAATCTGAGATGACAGGGTGATTAACAAAAGGCTAAGCTGTGTGTCAATATATTTCACTTGTGATTTCATGAATAGGAATATTTTCTAGTAATATTTATGTCTGCTGCGTTATGCTAATTAGTGTCAGTTGATGACAACGCTCCCGGACCCGGGATGGGTAGTATCAAGAGGTTTTTTTAAGGACATATTTCGGTGTTTTTTGGAGCCTTTGTTATTGTTTTTTTTCAGGGTCTCCATACTGCACAACGAGGATGAGGAAGGGATTCGCTCTTATCAAAAACAAGTGAAAGGTGTCTGGACCCCTCTATAACATTCCATTTGCGTAATAGAGATTTGGTTATAAAAAAGAAAAATGATCCTTTAATTCATTCGGTTTGGATTAAATTCTCCAATGACACTCTCCACACACTATTCTTTATCTGCACTCCAGGCTATAAAACATTATGAAGAAAACTGGTGGATGGTAAAAAAAACATTGTTACTGAAATGAGTGCAATAAGTTCATTAAGATGAAATTGTAAGACTTCAAAGTAAGCTTCCAGCCTACTGGTGATGACTGAAGGGAAAAACTGAATTTAATGAAAAAGCTCCTGTCAAGACTCCACTATCAATAGTGTTGGGGGATTCTCTACTTTTCTGACCGAGATTGAATGAGGTATTGACAAAACCATAAAAGCCTTCCTCCGAGACCTGCCAAGCTGTTTAATAGTTTATTTCCAGCAGTGGGTGTTTTTTTTCTTCTTTCTCTTAAGTGTGATTAGCAAAGCCACAAATTGTATCCCTCTTTCTCATTTGCTAGTGGACTCATACAGATTCATCTTAATTAAGACAGAGAGCAATACTGTGGCCCCACTTTGCTATATTGTTCGGACTAAAGTAAAGTGCACTACAGCCCTTCTCATAATTGCCCGGCTACCCAGACTCTTTACGCCAGCCAAACGCTACGCCACGCTCACGGACGTCAGTTTCTTCTCCATAATGAGTCTGGATCGGAGTACCTCCTCGATCCTTCACCAAATGGGAACACATGCGGGGCAGTCTGATTGGTCCAGAAACTGATGGGTTGTCCAGAGCCAGAATACACGTGGGTAAAGTGGCGGTTGGGAAATTTGTCTTTGCCTTTGACACCTCTGATTGGTTAGAGACGATCCAAACGCTGATGACTTTATTTTGTACCAACGCCCCTTGTGCCCCTCGTCACCACAAATGACTTCAATGATGGCAGTCTCAGACTAAAATATGTAGCGAACGACAGAGCAGCTGAAGAATTTACTGTGAATCGTCAGGCTATTCTCACAGTGCACTATTATCCATGCCTTGTAGGGTATGAAGTGCTTTTCCTCACCCTAAGCCTTCTTGTATATTGAGCCCGGCAGACCTCACAATAGATCACCATGTTGTATACTGCATACCCTGGTGACCCCAAAAAAGATAAAGCAGAATACAACAGAACACATCCACAATTGGATGTATATGGCGGTGCTCTCCACTGTCTCTCCACTTAGCCAACATCTCCCTGACATACACAACTCTCCCTTCTCTTCTATACAATTCCCCCAGCTCCCCTTCAACGTGTGGATTGGATTCCCTTCCTTTCTTCTGTATGAAGTACATTGTACATCTGCATAAAGACCACTCAATCTCCCCTCTCTTTGTACTGTATATAGTGCAGGAGGCAGGGCCCCTCCCCCCGCCAAGCTGGAAGATAGCTATTTTTACCCAGGGTACCATTGTTCTGCTCTAGCGCACACTTCCATTCCCTCCCCAGTTCTACCGCTGCTGCTCCAGGCAGCACAGCACTACAGCACAGCACAACGCCGCAAAATGGAGGAAGACAGCACAGGGACGACCAGAGGAAGAAGAAGAGAGCCGGAGTGGCCCACCGGACACAGATGACAGAGAAATAAGAGAAGAAAAGGGGTAAAGCCCCATAGTGTGTGAGGAGGAAGGGAAGCAAAGAAATAGAGGGAGGGGGATAGAAGAGTGAAATACGACGAATGAAGACGAGAGGGGGGAGCGAGCAGTTTGGAAAAGGGAGCGGTCACAGAGATGGGGGGGTGAACAGAAGAACTAGAGGTCAGAATAAAAACATAAAGAGATGGAGAGCATGACTAGGAAGAGAGGAGAGAATCTCTACTGTAGCTGGTCAGATGATAATGTACGGTAGAGAGGAGAGAAGATCTACTGTAGTCAGATGATAATATACGGTAGAGAGGAGAGAAGATCTACTGTAGCTGGTCAGATGATAATATACGGTAGAGAAAGAGAGAAGATCTTCTGAAGCTGGTCAGATGATAATATACAGTAGAAAGGAGAGAAGATCTACTGAAGCTGGTCAGATGATAATATACGGTAGAGAAGAGAGAAGAGCTATTGTAGCTGGACAGATGATAATATACGGTAGAGAGGAGAGAAGATCTACTGAAGCTGGTCAGATGATAATATACAGTAGAGAGGAGAGAAGATCTACTGTAGCTGGTCAGATGATAATATACGGTAGAGAGGAGAGAAGAGCTACTGTAGCTGGTCAGATGATAATATATGGTAGAGAGGAGAGAAGGGCTACTGTAGCTGGTCAGATGATAATATACAGTAGAGAGGAGAGAAGATCTACTGTAGCTGGTCAGATGATAATATACGGTAGAGAGGAGAGAAGAGCTACTGTAGCTGGTCAGATGATAATATACAGTAGAGAGGAGAGGGATATGGAGACCAGGGTTGCATCCCAAATGGCACCCTATTTCACATGGGGTCCTATAAAGTCTCCTATGACGGGGGAGTAAAAGCCCGGTGGGATTGCTTCCTTCCACCCATCCAACCTCTTGATGAACCTCTCAGAGCTGGAGTGAGTTATTGACTTCCATCCATACTGTATCTCCACTCCTAGGCAGGTGGCCACAGTCCAGTCCCCCATAGCTACTGTAACACCATCAGTCAAACCTCCTCTGCTAGAAACATGTTCCCCATCCCATTGACACGACTCATTATCGATCCCCCTGGTGTTAAGTGTACCTAAGCAGAGAGTAGGAGGCCTCATGTGGTGTTACAATGATGCAGAGCCGATTCCATCTCCTCCTGTCCCCCTCCTCTCGGTCACTCCTCTGCCCTCTCCACCTGTCAGTTCTCATCTGGGATCTCACTACATGACTATCTGGGCTAGTAATCAGTTAACATTGCCTGCTACTATTGGCAGTTCCAATATAATTCATCTGAAGACCGGCCCCTGAGTGGGCTGATGGTCTCTGGTGGGTAGGGAGGGAGGGAGTTGAATTGTCCCATTTGAACTCTTACCAAAGTCTGGTCTTATAAAGATTGTTGTCAAAGAAAAAAGGTGAGAGAGTATGTTTGTAATCACTGGTGGTAACCAAGGGTGAGGGCAGTGTTTCTGGCCATAGAGAAAAGAAGGCTTTTCGTCTGTTCACACAGCTGGGAGAGAGATAAGGTAGACCTCCAAGAGAGCAAACACCACCTCAGACTCCTCAGCCTATCATTCACACAGGGCTCTATAGAAACGCAATGCCACACGAATGGGACACACACCCACGCATGCAAGCACACACACACCTTTTCTTTACTCTCAATCCTTTTATTTTGCTATTACTCTCTCACCCTTTCTCACACCATCAACAACCTCTCCCTCAATGTGATCAAGACAAAGGAGATGATTGTGGACTACAGGAAAAGGAAGGCCGAGCACGCCCCCATTCTCATCGTCTGGGCTGTAGTAGAGCAGGTTGAGAGCTTCAAGTTCCTTGGTGTCCACATCACCAACAAACTATCATGGTCCCAACACACCAAGACAGTCATGAAGAGGGCATGGCAATGCCTATTCCCCCTCAGGAGAGTTCTACAGCTGCACGATCGAGAGCATCCTGGTTGCATCACCGCCTGGTATGGCAAGTGCTCAGTCTCCGACCGCAAGGCGCTACAAAGGGTCATGCGTTCAGCCCAGTACATCATTGGGGCCAAGCTTCCTTCGTTCCAGGATCTATATACCAGGCGGTGTCAGAGGAAGGCCATAAAAATTGCCAAAGACTTCAGGCACCCTAGTCATAGACTGTTCTCTCTGCTACTGCACGGCAAGCGGTATCGGAGCGCCAAGTCTAGGTCCAAAAGGCGTCAGAACAGCTTCTACCCCCAAGCCATAAGACTGCTGAACATCTAATTAAATTGCTACCCGGACTATTTGCATTGACCCCCCCCTTTTTTACGCTGCTGCTACTCGCTGTTTATTATCTATGCATATTCACTTTACCCCTACCTACATATACATATTACCTCAATTACCTCCACTAACCTGTACTAGCATTTCACCTGTTGTATTCGGCACGTGACAAATAAAATTAGATTCTCTCTCTCTCATTCAATCTCTCTCTCTCTCTCTCTCTCTCTCTCTCTCGGGGTTAAAGTGTCACTAATCAAGTTATCCACAAAGAGCTTGTCTTCCCACTTCAGTGATTGATTGAAACTACTATCTGCTTGACTGCTGAGCTTTAGAACTGCCTACCCGTGACCTGCTTCATTGAGTTGTGTGTGTCTACGGGTCTTGGGAGAGAAACATCCACTTCTGATCTGGCACCATGACTCTTCTGGCACATTCCCTAACCAGAAACCGTGGATTGATGGCAACATTCGCGTGAAACTGAAAGCGTGAAACTGAAAGCGCGAACCACTGCTTTAATCAGGGCAAGGTGACTGGTAACATGACCGAATACAAACAGTGCAGCTATTCCCTCCGCAAGGCTATCAAACAAGCTAAGCGTCAGTATAGAGACAAAGTAGAATCTCAATTCAACGGCTCAGACACAAGAGGTATGTGGCAGGGTCTACAGTCAATCACGGACTACAAGAAGAAAACCAGCCCAGTCACGGACCAGGATGTCTTGCTCCCAGGCAGACTAAATAACTTTTTGCCCGCTTTGAGGACAATACAGTGCCACTGACACGGCCTGCAACGAAAACATGCGGACTCTCCTTCACTGCAGCCGAGGTGAGTAAAACATTTAAACGTGTTAACCCTCGCAAGGCTGCAGACCCAGACGGCATCCCCAGCCGCGCCCTCAGAGCATGCGCAGACCAGCTGGCCGGTGTGTTTACGGACATATTCAATCAATCCCTATACCAGTCTGCTGTTCCCACATGCTTCAAGAGGGCCACCATTGTTCCTGTTCCCAAGAAAGCTAAGGTAACTGAGCTAAACGACTACCGTCCCGTAGCACTCACTTCCGTCATCATGAAGTGCTTTGAGAGACTAGTCAAGGACCATATCACCTCCACCCTACCTGACACCCTAGACCCACTCCAATTTGCTTACCGCCCAAATAGGTCCACAAACGATGCAATCTCAACCACACTGCACACTGCCCTAACCCATCTGGACAAGAGGAATACCTATGTGAGAAAGCTGTTCATCGACTACAGCTCGGCATTCAACACCATAGTACCCTCCAAGCTCGTCATCAAGCTCGAGACCCTGGGTCTCGACCCCGCCCTGTGCAACTGGGTACTGGACTTCCTGACGGGCCGCCCCCCAGGTGGTGAGGGTAGGCAACAACATCTCCACCCCGCTGATCCTCAACACTGGGGCCCCACAAGGGTGCGTTCTGAGCCCTCTCCTGTACTCCCTGTTCACCCACGACTGCGTGGCCACGCACGCCTCCAACTCAATCATCAAGTTTGCGGACGACACAACAGTGGTAGGCTTGATTACCAACAACGACGAGACGGCCTACAGGGAGGAGGTGAGGGCCCTCGGAGTGTGGTGTCAGGAAAATAACCTCACACTCAACGTCAACAAAACTAAGAAGATGATTGTGGACTTCAGGAAACAGCAGAGGGAACACCCCCCTATCCACATCGATGGAACAGTAGTGGAGAGGGTAGTAAGTTTTAAGTTCCTCGGCATACACATCACAGACAAACTGAATTGGTCCACTCACACAGACAGCATCGTGAAGAAGGCGCAGCAGCGCCTCTTCAACCTCAGGAGGCTGAAGAAATTCGGCTTGTCACCAAAAGCACTCACAAACTTCTACAGATGCACAATCGAGAGCATCCTGGCGGGCTGTATCACCGCCTGGTACGGCAACTGCTCCGCCCACAACCGTAAGGCTCTCCAGAGGGTAGTGAGGTCTGCACAACGCATCACCGGGGGCAAACTACCTGCCCTCCAGGACACCTACACCACCCGATGTTACAGGAAGGCCATAAAGATCATCAAGGACAGCAACCACCCGAGCCACTGCCTGTTCACCCCGCTATCATCCAGAAGGCGAGGTCAGTACAGGTGCATCAAAGCTGGGACCGAGAGACTGAAAAACAGCTTCTATTTCAAGGCCATCAGACTGTTAAACAGCCACCACTAACATTGAGTGGCTGCTGCCAACACACTGACTCAACTCCAGCCACTTTAATAATGGGAATTGATGGAAAATGATGGAAAATATATCACTAGCCACTTTAAACAATGCTACCTAATATAATGTTTACATACCCTACATTCTTCATCTCATATGTATACGTATATACTGTACTCTATATCATCTACTGCATCCTTATGTAATACATGTATCACTAGCCACTTTAACTATGCCACTTTGTTTACATACTCATCTCATATGTATATACTGTACTCGATACCATCTACTGTATCTTGCCTATGCTGCTCTGTACCATCACTCATTCATATATCTTTATGTACATATTCTTTATACCCTTACACTGTGTATAAGACAGTAGTTTTGGAATTGTTAGTTAGATTACTTGTTGGTTATTACTGCATTTTCGGAACTAGAAGCACAAGCATTTCGCTACACTCGCATTAACATCTGCTAACCATGTGTATGTGACAAATAACATTTGATTTGATTTGATTCTGTTAGGACAAGTAGTGGGACTATGAATGTTTTCAAGCAGAGAAGAGCTCTGGCTCTCAGTCCTCTTGGGTAATACATACCATAGTGTAAAAATAATCTGACAGTGTGTTAGTTAGGTTGGGAAAAGCCACTGAGGTCAAATGATCTTTTTGCCTAGTACATGAACTTCCAGTAAAAGTAGACCAAGCATTTCTATGAGAGAGTGTTTACTGAATACACTGTAAGGTTCTATAATGTGGACGAGGAGCAGTAGCAGGTCTCTTCTGAGAGAGAGAGAGAGAGAGAGAGAGAGAGAGACAGAGACAGAGACAGAGAGAGACGAGTAGGAAGTAAGGTTGCAAAATTCAGGGAACTTTCAGTAAATTCCCTGGTTTTCCAGAAATGTAGAGCAAAGTACCTTCAGTTGTGACTTCTGTACAAATTGTGCTATACAAATAAAGTGTTATTATTATTATCTGGTTCAAGAATAATTAATGCATTTGTTCAATAGATTCTCAAATATAAACCCTAGCACCATATGGAGAATGTAGATGAGGAGAGAGAGAGATTGGCAAACATATGGCAAAAAACACACATTTCTTTTCACAGGGCCGTAGGATGAGACAGGGATGCAGCGTAAGCCCCACCCTCTTCAACATATATTATCAAATTGGCGCGGGCAATAGAACAGTCTGCAGCACCCAGTCTCACCCTACTAGAATCTGTCGTCAAATGTCTACTGTTTGCTGATGATCTGGTGCTTCTGTTCCCAACCAAGGAGGGCCTACAGCATCACCTAGATCTGTTCCCAACCAAGGAGGGCCTACAGCATCACCTAGATCTGTTCCCAACCAACGAGGGCCTACAGCATCACCTAGATCTGTTCCCAACCAAGGAGGGCCTACAACATCACCTAGATCTGTTCCCAACCAACGAGGGCCTACAGCCTCACCTAGATCTGTTCCCAATCAAGGAGGGCCTACAGCATCACCTAGATCTGTTCCCAACCAAGGAGGGCCTACAGCATCACCTAGATCTGTTCCCAACCAAGGAGGGCCTACAACATCACCTAGATCTGTTCCCAACCAAGGAGGGCCTACAGCATCACCTAGATCTGTTCCCAACCAAGGAGGGCCTACAGCAGCACATAGATCTTCTGCACAGATTCTGTCAGACCTAGGCCTTGACAGTAAATCTCAGTAACCCCCAAAAAATGGTGTTCCAAACAAAGGTCCAGTTGCCAGGAGCACAAATCCAAATTCCATCCAGACACCGTTGCCCTAGAACAGTGGTTCCCAACCTTTTTATAGTCCTGTACCCCTTCAAACATTCAACCTCCAGCTGCGTACCCCCTCTAGCACCAGGGTCAGCGTACTCTCAAATGTTGTTATTTGCCATCATTGTAAGCCTGCCACACACACTATACGATACATTTATTAAAATAAGAATGAGTGTGAGTTTTGTCACAACCCGTCACGTGGAAAGTGACAAAGAGCTCTTATAGGACCAGGGCTCAAATAATAATATAATAATAATCAATAATTTTGCCAACTTACATATAAAACTTTATTTGTTCATCAAAAATTGTGAATAACTCACCACAGGTTAATGAGAAGTGTGTGCTTGAAAGGATGCACATAACTCTGTAATGTTGGGTTGTATTGGAGAGTCTCAGTCTTAAATCATTTTCCACACACAGTCTGTGCCTGTATTTAGTTTTCATGCTAGTGAGGCCCGAGAATCCACTCTCACATAAGTATGTGGTTGCAAAGGGCATCAGTGCCTCGAAAAAAAACTGCCCCTTTTTTTGAATTTTCAACTGCAATGTCATACCCAAATCTAACTGCCTGTAGTTCAGGCCCTGAAGTAAGGATATGCATATTATTGATACCATTTGAAAGGAAGCACTTTGAAGTTTGTGGAAATGTAAAAGAAATGTAGAAGAATACAACACATTAGATCTGGAAAAAGATAATACATAGAAAAAACCAACAGTGTGTTTGTATTTTTTTGTACCATCATCTTTGAAATGGAAGAGAAAGGCAATATTGTATTATTCCAGCCCAGGTGCAATTTAGATTTTGTCCACGAGATGGCAGCAGCATATGTGCAACGTTTTAGACTGATCTAATGAACCATTGCATTTCTGTTCAAAATGTTGTCTCAAGACTGCCCAAATGTGCCTAATTTGTTTATTAAAAACGTTCATGTTCAAAACTGTGCACTCTCCTCAAACAATAGCATGGTGTATTCTTTCACTGTAATAGCTACTGTAAATTGGCTAGCGCAGTTAGATCAACAATAATTTAAGCTTTCTACCAATATCAGATATGTCTATGTCCTGGGAAATCTTCTTGTTACTTATGTAACAGTGTAGCTTTTGTCCCTCTCCTCGCCCCTACCTGGGCTCGAACCAGGGACCCTCTGCACACATCAACAACTGCCTCCTACGAAGCATCATTACCCATCGTTCCACAAAAGCCACGGCCCTTGTAGAGCAAGGGGAACAACTACTTCAAGGTCTAAGAGCGAGTGATGTCACCGATTGAAACGCTATTAGCCCGGATCCCGCTAATTAGCTAGGCATTTCACATCGGTTACACTTACAACCTCATGCTAATCGCATTAGCTCAACAGTCCCGTGGATGTGACACCGATCCCGAAGAAGTCAGCGCGATTTGCCAAGGCAAGACACTCTGAGCATAGCCCTATCCAGAAATCTGTCAGTGGCTTCTGATCCAATTCAATTTTCACAGAACCACTTGTTGCAATTTCAATGAGGCCCTCTTGTTCAGATATCTTTAAGTGGACTGGAGGCAGGGCATGAAAGGGATAACGAATCCAGTTGTTTGTGTCATCCGTTTCGGGAAAGTACCTGCGTAATTGAGCAACCAACTCACTCAGGTGCTTCGCTATATCACATTTGACGTTGTCTGTAAGCTTGAGTTCATTTACACACAAAAAATAATACAATGATGGAAAGACCTGTGTGTTGTCCTTGTTAATACAGACAGAGAAGAGCTCCAACTTCTTAATCATAGCCTCAATTCTGTCCCGCACATTGAATATAGTTGCAGAGAGTCGATGTAATCCTAGATTCAGATCATTCAGGTGAGAAAAAACATCACCCAGATAGGCCAGTCGTGTGAGAAACTCATCATCATGCAAGCGGTCAAACAAGTGAAAATTATGGTCAGTAAAGAAAACTTTAAGCTCGTCTCTCAATTTAAAAACAAACGAGTCAATACTTTGCCCCTTGATGACCAGTGCACTTCTGTATGTTGTAAAAGCTTTACATGGTCGCTGCCCATATCATTGCATAATGCAGAAAATACACAAGAGTTCAGCTGCCATTTTCACTGTAGTGTCCAAAACATCTTTCAAGCTGTCAGTCATTCCCTTGCCAGCAAGAGCCTCTCGGTGGATGCTGCAGTGTACCTAAGTGGCGTCGGGAGCAACTGCTTGCACGCGTGTTACCACTCCACTATGTCTCCCTGTCATGGCTTTTGCGCCATCAGTACAGATACCAACACATCTTCACCACCAAAGTCCATTTGATGTCACAAAGCTGTCCAGTACTTTAAAAATATCCTCTCCTGTTGTCCTGGTTTCCATTGGTTAGCAGAAGAGGATGTCTTACTTAATTGACCCCCCCCATAAACATAACAGACATATACCAGGAGCTGTGCCAGGCCCGTCACGTCTGTTGACTCATCCAGCTGTAACGCAAATAATTCACTGGCTTGTATGCGAAGCAGTAATTGTTTCAAAACATCTCCTGCCATGTCACTGATGCGTCGTGAAACAGTGTTTGATGAAGGCATTGTCTGTATAGTTTTTGGGCCTTTTCCCCCAGCATTGTCCCAGCCTTATCTGCGGAAGCAGGAATAAAAAAGTCCTCCACAATAGTATGGGGCTTGCCTGTCCTAGCCACTCGGTAGCTCACCAGATACCCCTTCTTATGAATGGTATCTGTTACTTCTATAAATGTCTTACTACTCAAAAGTCATCTTTATTCTTGATCAAAAAACTCCCGTGGTTTATTTCTCAAATTGTCATGCTTCGTTTCTAAATGTCTGCGCAGGAGTGAAGGTTTCCCGCGAGAGAGTAACGGTTAATGTGATTGGATGTTAATTATTTGACTAGGCTACCTGTATTTCACTTTTTTTTAATTTTTTTTTATGTGAATCACATTTTTATTTGGCGTACCCCCGACGGCATTGCAGTTTGGGAATACCTGCCCTAGAGCACACAGAAAACTATACATACCTCAGCCTAAACATTAGCGCCACAGGTAACTTCCACAAAGCTGTACACGATCCGAGAGACAAGTGTCGTAGAATTATTGTCATCAAAAGGAGAGACTTTTACAGTTCTTCAAAACAAGTCAATTTTATTATTTAATTACTGCAGTGATAGAGCTTGTCAACGAGACCCCCATAGGTGAGAGCCCAACGAGCGGATTTGAGCCACAGCATTTTATAGCAAAGTCCATCCTCCTAGATGTTCACGACAAACAACAGATGTATGGAATGGTTAGTAATAATTCAGAAACATTGACTCATGCTATGGAATGCGGTCTTGTCTGGCTTAATACCCAAAGACATTGTAAATCTTCTGTCAGTGTTAAATCTCCCAGACGCCCACTTGCAGTTCACACAATAGAGTTATAAGAACCCTCTATTCTGTTGAATAAAACAACCATTTGATGCAATTACAGTACTATAACATAATCTTGTAATTTCTGTTCTGATTCAAGGCAAGAAGGGCCTTCTATGCCATCAAAAGGAATATAAAATTTTACATACCAATTAGGATCTGGCAAAAAAATACTTGAATCAGTTATAGAACTCATTGCCCTTTAATGTTGTAAGTTCTGGGGTCCACTCAACAACCAAGAATTCATAAAATGGAACAAACCAAATTCTGCAAAAATCTCCTCTGTGTACAACGTAAAACACCAAATAATGCATGCAGAGCCGAATTAGGCCGATACCCACTAATTCTCACAATCCAGAAAATAAACTTTAAATTCTACAACCACCTAAAAGGAAGCGATTCCCAAACCATAAAAGCCATCACTTACAGAGAGATGAACCTGGAGAAGAGTCCCCTAAGTAAGCTGGTCCTGGGGCTCTGTTCACAAACACAAATAGACCCCACAGAGCCCCAGGACAGTAACACAATTAGACCCAACCAAATCATGAGAAAACTAAAAGATAATTCTTTACAATGTGTCAAGTAATTAACAAAAAAAACAGAGCAAACTAGAATGCTATTTGGCTCTAAACAGAGAGTACACAGTGGTAGAATACCTGACCACTTTGACTGACCCAAACATAAGGAAAGCTTTGACTATGTACAGACTCAATGAGCATAGCCTTGCTATTGAGAATGGCCTCCATAGGCAGACCTCGCTCTCAAGAGAAGACAGGCTATGTGCACACTGCCCACAAAATGAGGTGGAAACTGAGCTGCACTTCCTGACCTCCTGCCAAATGTATGAGATTACACAGACCGAAAAAGATTAGAAAACAAACCCAATTTTGATAAACTCCCATATCTACTGGGTGAAATACCACAGTGAATAATAACAAACACCATTGTAAATACAACCCATATTTATGTTGATTTATTTTCTCTTCTTTACTTTTTGCACATAATATGACATATGAAATGTCTCTATTCGTTGGTTTAATGTTTACTGTTATTTAAAAAATAAATGTTTACTTCACTTTTGTTTATTATCTGTCACTTGCGTTGGCAACGTAAACATATGTTTCCCATGCCAATAAGCCCTTAAATTGAATTGAATAAGACTGAGCATACTGCTCCCCCTCAACTCAACAACACTAAGAAAACAACTCTGGAGGACAGAGATAAAATCTATAAAAAAACATATACTTCGATTGTTGAAGATAAGCAAAAAGTGAAGGAAAATGGAACTCTTGTGAAACCATGTGTCCTCACAGTCCACTTTGTTTCGCAAGCAGTGTAGCCTGAACACTTCTCTAAAAAGTGTGAAGTCATGAGCGGTTTGGCGCTGAACTCCTCCGTCTGTCTGACAAAGAGGCAGAGAAAGTGTTTACCCAACACGGTTGTCAGGGTCACCAGGAGAATGTGGTGTGACATGGCTACATAAACACACACACACACACACACACACACACACACACACACACACACACACACACACACACACACACACACACACACACACACACACACACACACACACGATGTCCTTGCTCATTCTGCTCGGTCGTCAACCTTTCAGTGTCCGACAAGATCACAGGGCTTCTGAGAGTTGCCTGCAGCGACACGGGAGACACTCCATCTCCCCCCCCTCCCTCCCTCCCTCCCTCCCTCCCTCCCTCCCTCCCTCCCTCCCTCCCCTCCCTCCCTCCCTCCCTCCCTCCCTCCCTCCCTCCCTCCCTCCCTCCCTCCCCCTCCCTCCCTCCCTCCCTCCCTCCCTCTCTCCTCCCTCCCTCCCTCTCTCCCTCCCTCCCTCCCTCCCTCCCTCCCTCCCTCCCCCTCCCTCCCTCCCTCCCTCCCTCTCTCCCTCCCTCCCTCCTCCCTCCCTCCCTCCCTCCCTCCCTCCCTCCCTCCCCCTCCCTCCCTCCCTCCCTCCCTCCCTCCCTCCCTCCCTCCCTCCCTCCCTCCCTCCCTCCTCCCTCCCTCCCTCCCTCCTCCCTCCCTCCCTCCCTCTCTCCCTCCCTCTCTCCCTCCCTCCCTCTCCTCTCTCTCCCTCCCTCCCTCCCCTCCCTCCCTCCCTCCCCCTCCCTCCCTCCTCCCTCCCTCCCTCCCTCCCTCCCTCTCTCCCTCCCTCCCTCCCTCTCTCCCTCCCTCCCTCCCTCCCTCCCTCCCTCCCTCCCTCCCTCCCTCCCTCCCTCCCTCCCTCCCTCCCTCCTCCCTCCTCCCTCCCTTTCTCCCTCCCTCCCTCCCTCTCTCCCTCTCTCCCTCTCTCCCTCCCTCCCTCCCTCCCTCCCTCCCTCCCTCCCTCCCTCCCTCCCTCCCTCTTCTCTGTGACTAACACTTCTGAGGTCTGTTGAGAGCGGCTGTACAAGTGTGATGAATAATTGGATGGCGATGTCCTGTCCTCAGTGTGCGGCAACACTAGCAGCTTCAGTGCAGATCTGCTGGCCTCAGCCAAACACTTTGATGGAGTGCAGTATAGGGAGGGAGGGAGGGAGGGAGGGAGGGAGGGAGGGAGGGAGGGAGGGAGGGAGGGAGGGAGGGAGGGAGGGAGGGAGGGAGGGAGGGAGGGAGGGAGGGAGGGAGGGAGAGGAGGGAGGGAGGGAGGGAGGGAGGGAGGGAGGGAGGGAGGGAGGAGGGAGGGAGGGAGGGAGGGAGGGAGAAAGAGACCCAGGGGACTTAGAGGGAGTCAGAACAGCAAAGAAGTGGTTGCCAGAGCGTGAGAGAGCGAGCGAGGGAGTGAAAGAGAGATAAAGAGGGGGGGATTAGATAACGACAACAATGACATAGTAAACCTGTAGCTGTGGAGAGAGACTAAACGGAACAGCCATTACGAAGACCAGCCAGCGTCATGTGGGAGAACACAGTCCGCAGAGCTGCACCGTGACTTCATGGGACGTGTCCAATGCTAAATACTGTACATGCACACACATGCTTACAAACACCCACAGCCTCTTACAGATCCAGAGACCGAGACAGCAGCCCAGCGGAGACAGGCAGGCGTTGCTGGACTGGAAATGCTGACATAGCCGAGGCAGCCCAGCCGGGGAGACTAGTGTGCTCGGAGCCCGCTGGTCCATGTGACAGACTAGCCCACGAGGAGGAGACTTAGTCTGTGTCCCAAATGGCACCCTACTCCTTAGATGGCGCGTTACTCTTGACCAGAGCCCTAACTGTCAAATGTAGTACACTACATAGGGAATAGGGCGCCATTTGAGACGCCGCACACACAGTGAAATGCTGAAGGGTTTATGGAATTTCAGAGACAGCGTGTAATCTTAATCCTGCTGCCAGCACACACACACACACACACACACACACACACACACACACACACACACACACACACACACAGGCTGGATCAGGAGCAAAGGATTTTATCCAACACCTCCTTCAGCTCCTGGATGGGATGAGGGAAAGAGGGAGGAACGGAGGGAGGGTTGAAGGGGTTGTAGCAGTGACTCATCCAGTCTGTTGTGACTGCGTGTATATGGGGGCGTGTAAGTGGGTCCCTTAAAACTTCAGTACAGAACCAAATCAGGATCATTCAAAGTAAAAACGCTACTACTCCATGCAAGGCACAAAGGAACAAGGGAAGTAGTAAACAGAAGACCGTGGCTTCACCTGAAAGGGCACCGTATCACCTATGTATCACCTATCTAGTGCATTACTTATGAGCAGGCACATACGGGGCACTGAAAGACAGACTTGGCTTAGAGAGAGCGTTCTCAGACAGAGAGTGTCGCTAGCTAGCTATAGCTAGCAAACTCCCCATCCATTCCCGCTGAGTAGTGGGCTTACGCAATGGCAGGTTCAGCTTCCGTTTCAGGGATTTAAAAGACTGGTATTATCATAACAAAAGAGGGACTTGGATTGCGTAACTCACTATCTGACAGCCAGAACAGTGTGTTAGTGCCCGTGTGTGTGTGTGTCCGTGTGTCTGTGCGCGCGTGCGTGTGTGTGTGCCTACGGTGATCTGTATATCTAGTCTGTCACAGAACTGAGTCTAAACCATGGGATATTTCTTTACACACACGCACACACTCCCTCCTCCCCGCGACACCCTAGTATTAGGGAGTATTGTGTGTGCGTGTGTGTGTGTAGGTGGAGTGGGGGGTGTCAGGCAACAGCTATGTAGAAAGACATTACCGGCTGAACTCAAACACTCGTTGCCTGCTGTCTACAACAGCAGAGTATGGGAGGAGGTGATTCAAAGGAAACAGAGGGAGACAGAGGTGGTGGGTGGTGGGGTAAATGAGAAGGAGAGTGTATACGAAGTGAGTATTTAGAATATGTGGAGAGACTGACAGAAACTCAGGAAGAGTTTGAGCTGAGCCAGGGAAAGGTGGTGGAGGGGGTGATGGCAGTGTGGAGGGAGATGAGAGAGAGCACCCCCCCCTCTCTCTCTCCCTCCATCCTTCCGTCCTTCCATCCTGAGAGCAGTAGTGGATAGCGGATAGCGGGTGAGTGCTGAAGGATGGGTGGGGCCGAGGCCGGCGTGGGCCGTGGTGCATATCTCAGCAACACACATGTCTGGCATTAGGACTCTCTTTAATAGGATTAGGAGTCCCGTTGGTCCGGGAGCACGGTCATCTAAAGCAGGAAGTGCCACCGGGCGGGGGGGGAGGAGGAGTTTATCAAAGTCCCAGCGGTGCTGTAATGACGTGGAGCCAGGTCAGCTGTCACAGTGCTCGACAGGGGTCAGTGGACGTGTGTGATAGCCAGGATCAGACCTCCTACCCTTAGCAGATTTTTTTATATTTTTATATCTTGAAATGAAGTCATAACATTAGTATCTGACTAATGAAATGGGAACAGCAGAGGCGAGAGCAAAGGAAACGCCAGGATCTACATGTATCAAGTGTCTCATAGCAGGAGTGCTGATCTAGAATCAGTTTGGCCTTTTAGATCATAATGGACAAGATTACATGGACAGGAGGGACCTGATTCCAGAAGCACTCCGACTCTGAGACAATGAACACATACAGCTCCAAATCTACCAAACTGTAAAGTGCAGGGTACATCGTGACCTCCGGGCTAAACGAGCCCTCTCTCTCTCTCGCTCTCGCTCCACAGTGAAGAGGTGTTTGATATTCATTTGTTTTAATGGCTCTCAGCTCTCCTGTTTTAGTATGGAGGAGAGCGTTGTCCTCTTTGATGCTTTGAAGTGCACACTTCGACGGCGGCCGGAGGGAAGAGGCTGAGGGCGTGATCAGGCACCCCAAAACTGCCTCCTGAGGGAGAGAGAGAGCAATAGAATGAGAGAAAGAGAGCAATAGAATGAGAGAGAGCAATAGAATTAGAGAGAGAGAGCAATAGAATGAGAGAGAAAGAGAGCAATAGAATGAGAAAGAGAGCAATACAATGAGAGAGAGAGATTTCCAAACAAATTTCCTGACAAAATGTCAAAAATATTAAACAATTAGAGTGTCATTTTCCCAAATTTGAAACCCTTATTCAAGGTTTCAAAGACCTCTCTGATGAGGGTAGGCTAACCGCCCTGTTGGGGGAGGACGCAGAGAGCTGTGGGTTGGCAGCGCACTACATTGCTGCCTGCCATAAGTTGAGGGACAGTGTCTGACAGATCAATCAACCTACACATGTACTCTACTGTATGCTTATTGTTATTGTTGAATGTATGGTTATTTTGACCCTTGGTTATTGTTGTTACTGTTGTCCCGTTGACAATTTTGATTCTCATTTTTATATTGTAAATATCCAAAATAAGCTTTGGCAATATGTACATTGTTACGTCATGCCAATAAAGCGAATTGAATTGAAAATTGAGAGAGCAGTAGAATGAGAGAGAGAGTGTGTGTGTGAGAGAGAGAGAGAGAGAGAGAGAGAGAGAGAGAGCAATAGAATGAGAGGGAAAGAGCAATAGAATGAGAGGGAGAGAGAGAGAGCAATAGAATGAGAGGGAGAGAGAGAGCAATAGAATGAGAGGGAGAGAGAGAGCAATAGAATGAGAGGGAGAGAGAGAGCAATAGAATGAGAGGGAGAGAGAGAGCAATAGAATGAGAGGGAGGGAGAGAGCAATAGAATGAGAGGGAGAGAGCAATAGAATGAGAGAGAGAGAGAGCAATAGAATGAGAGAGAGAGAGGGAGAGCAATAGAATGAGAGAGAGAGAGAGAGAATAGAATAGAATGAGAGAGAGAGAGGGAGAGCAATAGAATGAGAGGGAGAGCAATAGAATGAGAGAGAGAGAGGGAGAGCAATAGAATGAGAGAGAGAGAGAGAGCAATAGAATGAGAGAGAGAGAGCAATAGAATGAGAGAGAGAGAGAAATAGAATGAGAGAGAGAGAAATAGAATGAGAGAGAGAGAGGGAGAGCAATAGAATGAGAGGGAGAGCAATAGAATGAGAGAGAGAGAGAGCAATAGAATGAGAGAGAGAGAGGAGAGCAATAGAATGAGAGGGAGGCTCAGCAATAGAATGAGAGGGAGAGAGCAATAGAATGTATGAGATAGAGAGAGAGAGCAATAGAATGAGAGGATCCAGAGAGCAATAGAATGAGAGAGGGAGAGATCAATAGAATGAGAGGGAGGGAGAGAGCAATAGAATGAGAGGGAGGGCAGAGAAGCAATAGAATGAGAGGGAGGGATCCAGATGCAATAGAATGAGAGGGAGGGAACACTGCAATAGAATGAGAGGGAGGTTTTGAAACTTCTGTAGAGTAATAGAATGAGAGAGGGAGAGATCAATAGAATGAGAGGGAGGTTTACAGAGTTTCCCAGCAATAGAATGAGAGGGAGAGAGCAATAGAATGAGAGAGAGAGAGAGCAATAGAATGAGAGAGAGAGAGAAGGAATGAGAGAATAGAATGAATGAGAGAGAGAGAGCAATAGAATGAGAGAGAGAGAGGGAGAGCAATAGAATGAGAGGGAGAGCAATAGAATGAGAGAGAGAGAGGGAGAGCAATAGAATGAGAGAGAGAGAGAGAGAGCAATAGAATGAGAGAGAGAGAGCAATAGAATGAGAGAGAGAGAGAAATAGAATGAGAGAGAGAGAAATAGAATGAGAGAGAGAGAGGGAGAGCAATAGAATGAGAGGGAGAGCAATAGAATGAGAGAGAGAGAGGGAGAGCAATAGAATGAGAGAGAGAGAGAGAGAGAGAGAGAGAGAAGAGAAGACAGGCTCACTGCCCACAAAATGAGGTGGAAACTGAGCTGCACTTCCTAACCTCCTGCCCAATGTATGACCATATTAGAGAGATATATTTCCCTCAGATTACACAGATCCACAAAGAATTTGAAAACAAATCCAATTTTGATAAACTCCCATATCTACTGGGTGAAATTACACAGTGTGCCATCACAGCAGCAAGATTTGTGACCTGTTGCCACGAGAAAAGGGCAACCAGTGAAGAACAAACACCATTGTAAATACAATCCATATTTATGCTTATTTATTTTATATTGTGTCCTTTAACCATTTGTACATTGTTAAAACACTGTATATATATAATATGACATGTGTAATGTCTTTATTGTTTTGAAACTTCTGTATGTGTAATGTTTACTGTTAATTTTTATTGTTTATTTCACTTTTGTATATTATCTACCTCACTTGCTTTGGCAATGTTTACACATGTTTCCCATGCCAATAAAGCCCTTGAATTGAATTGAGAGAAATTGATTGAGAGAGAGAGAAAATTGAATGAGAGATAGAGAAGTTGAATGAGAGAGAGAGAGAGAGAGAGAGGTTGAATGAGAGAGAGAGAGAAGTTGAATGAGAGAGAGAGAGAGAAAGTTGAATGAGAGAGAGAGAGAAAGAGAGAATGAGAGAGAGAGAGAAGTTGAATGAGAGAGAGAGAGAGATTGAATGAGAGAGAGAAGTTGAATGAGAGAGAGAGAGAGAGAGAGAGAGAGAGAGAGAGAGAGAGAAAGGGAGGAGGAGCATATTCGTCTGTGAGAGATGAAAAGAGCCTTCCAAAGACGTACAGTGAATGAGTTCCACCTTATCAAGTTGGCAGCATTCTGCTCCTGGTGGAGATGTGCTTTGGGTGAAGATCCTCATCCGTCATGCTGTGCCTGTGTCCCAAATGGCACCCTATACCCTATGGGCCCTGGTCAGAAGGAGGGCACCATAAAAGCAATAGGGGGGCCGGGTAAGGGACGCAGGCGTGTGTTTAAAGAACATCATTGCTGGCCCAAACACAGCAGCAGAAATGCTACTGCCATTTTAAGCCAGTCCCGTTTTTGAAGGCTTTAGCAAAGCAACGAAAGCAAACTCTGTTGCCTTCGATAAAAAAAGAACGCAGTGTGACATGAGAAGGATGTTAGTGGGTGTAATGCTCTGTTGATTGGCTCGTCTGGTGTACATCTACTAACTCTAGCCTGCCAACACACACACAGTACGTACAAGCATGCACGCGGGCAAACACACACACACACGAGAGAGCGCTGACAACAGATTCTAGGTTACAGTGTTGGGCTCCACCACAGGAGGTTGGTTGCACCTTAAATAGGGAGGACTGGGCTCGTGGTAGTGGCTGGAGCGGAATCAGGGGAACGGTATCAAATGCATCAAAAGACGTGGCTTCCATGCGTTTAGTGCCCTTCGAGTTTCTCCGTTTCAGCTGTTATTACGAGCCGTCCTCCCTTCAGCAGCCCCCGCTGGGTTACAGTGTGCTGTATCAGGGTCTCACGCCAACGCCTGACACACGCACACACACATGTACGCACACACCTTCATAACACACTGTCCTTGGAACACACTTGGAGCCACCCAGAGAAAAAAGGATGAACTGTGCTTTAGAGGAAAAAGTGTTTTTGGACACGGTGCTGAACAAGCCTTACAGTTTGTCAAGAACTCTATGACTGATGGGGCCAAACCAAAAACAGCCCGATCACCACCATCCACACAAAACCCCTCACACAGACAACACAGTGGGCGTAGTCAGGCAAACGGAGTGTTCAGCAACTGCTTTTGACAAACGCGTTTAGAATGGTCAGGACATCCAACATCCAAATGAAATATCACATTTGAACAAGTGTTCAGACCCTTTACTCAGTACTTTGTTGAAGCACCTTTGGCAGTGATTACAGCCTCGAGTCTTCTTGGGTATGATGCTATAAGCTTGGCACACCTGTATTTGGGGAGTTTCTCCCATTCTTCTCTGCTGATCCTCTCAAGCTCTGTCAGGTTGGATGGGGAGCGTTGCTGCACAGCTATTTTCAGGTCTCTCCAGAGATTTATGTTGGGTTCAAGTCCAGGCTCTGGCTGGGCCACTGATGGACATTCAGAGCCTTGTCCTGAAGCCACTCCTGCGTTGTCTTGGCTGTGTGCTTAGGGTCGTTGTCCTGTTGGAAGGTGAACCTTCACCCCAGTCTGAGGTCCTGAGCGCTCTGGAGCAGGTTTTCATCAAGGATCTCTTTGTGCTTCGCTCTGTTAATCTTTTCCTCGATCTTGGCTAGTCTCCCAGTCCCTGCCGACAGCATGATGCTGCCACCCCCATGCAACACTGAGACGTGATGATTAGCATTCAGGCCAAAGAGTTCAATCTTGGTTTCATCAGACCAGAGAATCTTGTTTCTCATGGACTGAGAGTCTTTAGGTGCCTTTTGGCAAACTCCAAGCGGGCTGTCATGTGCTTTTTACTGAGGAGCGTCTTCCGTCTGGCCACTCTACCATAAAGGCCTGATTGGTGGAGTGCTGCAGAGATGGTTGTCCTTCTGGAAGGTTCTTCCATCTCCACAGAGAAACTCTAGAGTTCTGTCAGAGAGACCATCAGGTTCTTGGTCGCCTCCCTGACCAAGACCCTTCTCCTACAATTGCTCAGTTTGGCCGGGCAACCAGCTCTAGGAAGGGTCTTGGTGGTTCCAAACATCTTCCATTTAAGAATGATGGAGGCCTCTGTGTTCTTATGGACCTTTAATGCCGCTGAAATGTTTAGGTACCCTTCCCTAGATTTGTGCCTCGACACAATCCTGTCTCAGAGCTCTACAGACAATTCCTTCCAACTCAAGACTTGGTTTTTGCTCTGACGTGCATTGTCAACTGAGGGACCTTATATAGACAGGTGTGTGCCTTTCCAAATCATGTTCAATCAATTGCATTTACAACAGGTGGACTCCAATCAAGTTGTAAAAACATCTCAAGGATGATCAATGAAAACATGTTGCACCTGAGCTCAATTTCAAGTCTCATTGCAAACGGGCTGAATACTTATGTAAATAAGGTATTTCTGTTTTAAAAAAACCTGTTTTCGCTTTGTCATTATGGGGTTTTGTGTCTAGATTGCGGAGGATTTTTGTTGTACTTTATTCATTTTAGAATAAGGCTGTAACGTAACAAAATGTGGAAAAAGTCAAGGGGTCTGAATCCTTTCCCGAAGGCACTGTACACGCACGCACACACACAGCTCTAGCCCAGGAGAGATCCCTGGGAGGAAGTAAGGAAGTAAGGAAGTAAAGGCAGTGTCATCAGGGAGACAGAGACGAGGCCTTTTATCGTTTGTGCCTTTAATCCATTATTCATTTCCCCACAAACAGGCCATAACAAACAATCAGTCACCGTATGCCCTACATTAATAAACAAACCTGCCCGCTACAGAAACTACTGTATGTAAAAGGAGAGGGAACGTTCCATGGAATTCACTTTCCACTACAACTTAACCTATTCACAACAACCACGCAGTTTCATTCACACAATAAGCAGTTTGTGTCCTTCAAGCAAAATGGATCTACAGCCTGTGTGTGTGTGTGTGTGTGTGTGTGTGTGTGTGTGTGTGTGTGTGTGTGTGTGTGTGTGTGTGTGTGTGTGTGTGTGTGTGTGTGTGTGTGTGTGTGTGTGTGTGTGTGTGTGTGTGTGTGTGTGTGTGTGTGTGTGTGTGTGTGTGTGTGTGTGTGTGTGTGTGTGTGTGTGTGTCTACACCTGCAGGGGATGCTTCTGAGGGGTTTGACTCTGACGCCCCACATCCCCAATTACACTCATACTGAGCTTTCAGCCTGTCAGCCAATCAGCACGGCTCGTGCTCAAACTGGGCCTCTGGAATTGTCTATTTGCAAATGTTGTTGCGAGAGAGAGAGCATGAAATTGAGAGAGCAAGAAATTGAGAGAGAGAGAGAGAGAGAGAGAGAGAGAGAGAGAGAAAGAGAGAGAGATTGCTGTTTATTATGCTTCCAACCAATACAGGCTGGAGCTACACGGTCATTTACAATATGCAGTTCTTTGATGCTATCTGTCACTCCTATTTCATGTGGCTCAAATGAACATCGATTAAGTGTCCGTTTCAATATATGGCCCCAGTCATCAGCATGACACATTCTCCTCTACGTCTGCAACTCTCTGCTGCTGCAGTCTTACAGTGAGTCACAGGTTGTGTCCCAAATAGCACCCTATTCCCTATGTAGTGCACCTCTTTCGACTAGAGCCCATAGGGCTCTGGTAAAAAAATAAAATAAAAAAAAGTAGTGCGCTATGTAGGGAATAGGGTGTCATTTTGAACACACTGAGTTTAGCTGTAATCATGGCTGCTGAGGTATTAGCACACTCGGGAGGGATTTAAATAGTCTTTCCTGTTGATTACACTTTGATCTGAGGGAATCAATAGACAATAAGCAGGACTCGTACCACCATGGTTGACGAAGAGACGTTACAAGTAATCCATTGTTGGCTGTTAAACCCCACAAGGTAAACCGAACTTGCACTAGAAAAGAAGCAACTGAGGAAGAGGAAAAATTGTCCACATTGTGTTTTTTCTCCTCTGGGTAGAAAGTACATTTCTTGTATGTATTGTGAGTGTCATTTTAGAGAGGACTGGGGCACACGCAGGGAACCACGTCGCGGAATGTTCAGAGACACATATGTTACGTAGAACAAACATGCCTTTCTGACATGTACAATGAGAACTGATGTCAGGTCTATTCATGACATTTCTACTTGTAACGTTCAACACTATTTGAATACTGAATGTGGCCCCGCCGTGGTAGTGATGGGTTGTGGGGTGAGGTAGTGTCAGGGATTGGGGAGGGGGAGGGGGAAGGTGGTGAGAGCGGGAGGGAAGAGGGGTCATCAAGGTACTGACCCGGATTGCATGCAAAACAGCAGCTGTCCAGCAGTTATGTAATCAAATGGACTAATGCACACACACACACACACACACACACGCACACACACACACACACACACACACACACACACACACACACACACACACACACACACACACACACACACACACTCATTTTGAATACACTCAAAGTAAAATACAATCACACACAAATGCATCCAGCCAGGTCACCCGTGATACAAGTTGGTATTCGACGTCCAACCCTGTCTGAGGACGTGGAAACCAGCAACTAGGGGTAACAGCGAGGGCTGTTACTTAAAGTAGGTTTCAGTTTAGCGAGGACATGGCGGATGGGTGTAAACATGTGCCTCTGGTGCCATAGGCTGCGTGTTCGAATCCAACAATAGCAAGCTGTTTTCTGAGATTTCTGATCTCTGATCTCAAACCGTAACCATTCAGAATGAATGCCTAAACTTCACCTTCCAAATGTGAGGTTTACGGACAAACGTCAGATTCTGCAGTGAGACAGAGAGGTTGTTGGGCTGAATGACAATGTGCTACAACCACTACTCCTAAAAAATGCCGTCTTGTGGATAAGACATGAGATACGTCACTATGTAACTATAGGGGCCTGTTTCTCCGTTCAACCCTAGTCAAGCTGAGGCACAAGGATCGGATGGAGAGAGTCACTTCACGTGTGAATGAATGACTCCAAGAACAAATAGACTTAAACACGCCTACATGCACGCCAGCAGTGGTGCGTGGGTAAAATCACTTGGGGAAGCCAAGCCAGGGGGAAAAAAAGCCATAGTACAACCTATGTGTTGTGATAATTGCGTTGTTTGCTCTATAACCTGTTAGTTCATATGTCTTGCCACCATGATATACAGGCCTAAAAGGCAGAGACAATAAGAAGACGCAGTGGAAGAATAAATTCAACCGCACCTTTGTTTCATTACAAAACCGGAGAGCCACATCTGTCCGGTGGAGTCCACGAAGCATATTGCATGTAACAAACAGTTACATGACCTACAGCATGGCCAAGCAAGTTAATGCTATCAACATTTCAGGACAACTAAACAACTATTGATTTAGAACCACGGAGAGTTACTGCAAGTCAAAGAAAACAGGAGCTGCCTCCACTATTCCAGCACCATATCAATTTCAATATTTCAACATCATCAAATCACCTCTGCTTAGTCGAATACAGTGAAATCTAAACGTAAGCTAAATATAATGTGGCTGTCCATGGTACTGATTTCTGTGTGTGTGTGTGTGTGTATGTGTGTGTGTGTGTGTGCATAAGTAAGTAGACAAAACATGTTGACTCACCCTACGTAGGGAAACGCCAATACCATCGGAGGACAACAACACAACGAAATACAACAATGAAAGTTTTTTTTCTGTCCAGGACTTTTGGCTTTTGATATGATGTGATTGGTGTGAAGCCAAATCCAAACTGGCTTCCCTTGACACATGTTTTTGGTGCACCAGGACCATTCATAGTTGAGCTCACTCAGTTTAGTGCAACGTTGATGGGATATTATTGTATAATTTTTTTATAATCAAGTGAGGCCAAATGCTTGCTGGCTTCCCTTGCATTCAATGCTACGGGTGGCAATAAGGTCATACTCTTTTGGACCAGGCAGCATCAGATAGATGGTCTACACATACAGAGACAGAGGGGTGCTGTTTCGCTCGCTCGGATGCGTTCTTCAGTGAGATACATTTAGCCTCTTGCAAATTGAAGGACAATTATGAAATACAGAGAGACGAAAGATCAATTATATATATATATATATATATATATATATTGTTTTAAATGTTTTATTCATGGTACTTCCCTTGGCATCCATAAACACACTCCACTGATGCCCGCATGCAAGCACAAACAAAGTACTACTACATTTACTGTAAGTCGCCTTAAACCAAGACCGTCAATCAATCCTCGAGACTATTCCTCATATGTGTGTATTGGTTTAGCTCAGTGGGACAGTATACTGTACTGTAGTCACTATGCCCCTGCTCCCATGCTAAGAGATGGGAAGATATCAAAACACTACTGGAGGTGGGAAAACCCATCCAGACAAATCTAAATTGTAACACACATGCTGATGATGACTAATGGAAGACAAAGAGGACAAAGGGAACATCAGCCTCCATACAAACTCAAATAACACCAACTTACTGTATAGGCCTATATCCAGTAGTAAAGGCCAACTGTACTGTACAGTAATCAACCTTATAGAGTCCACACAAGCCTACACTGTAATGCCAGGCCATGCCTAATAGCCTGGCCTTCCTCCCCTTGGAAAGCCTCAATGTTAAACTCAAACAGTCAGCCTTAAGGGAAATATATAGCCTCTCCTTGTTCCACTGCACAGGCATAAACAGCCCTTAGAACACACACACAGACACACACACACACACACACACACACACACACACACACACACACACACACACACACACACACACACACACACACACACACACACACACACACACACACACACACACACACACACACACACACACACACACAGACACACACACAGACACACACACAGACACACACACACACACACACACACACACACACACACACAGCACACACACACACACACACACACACAGACACACACACAGACACACACACACAGACACACACACACACACAGACACACACACACACACACACACACACACACACACACACACACACACACACACACACACACACACACACACACACACACACACACACACACACACACACACACACACACACACACACACACACACACACACACACACACACATACACACACACACACACACACATACACACACACACACACGTACACACACACACACACAGACATACACACACACACACACACACACATACACACACACACACACACACACACACACACACACACACACACATACACACACACACACATACACACACACACACACACACACACACACACACATACACACACACACACACACACACACACACAGACACACACACACATACACATACAATGGGTAGCGAAAGTATTCACTTTTTCCCTATTTTATTGCCTTACAACCTGGAATTAAAATGGATTTTCTTGGGGGGTTTGTATCATTTGATTTACACAACATGCCTACCACTTTGAAAATGCTAAATATTTTTTATTGTGAAACAAACAAATAAAGACAACTTACAACTTACAAAAACGTACAACTTGAGCGTGCGTAACTATTCACCCCCCAAAGTCAATACTTTGTTGTCACGTTCGTTGGAATGAATATCGGACTAAGGCGCAGCGGATGTTGAGTTCCACATAATGTTAATGAATAAAGTGAAACTTAGCAAAGACAAAAAAACTAATAAAAAATAAAGTAACAACGAACCGTGACTACAGAGATGCTACGTGCAATAACTCAAAAACAATATTCCATCAACACAGGTGGGAAAAACAGCTACTTAAATATGATCCCCAATTAGAGACAACGATTACCAGATGCCTCTAATTGGGAATCATACACAAACACCAACATAGAAAAACAAACCTAGAACCCCACATAGAAATAATAAACTAGACTAACCCCCCCAGTCACGCCCTGACCTACTCTACCATAGAAAATAAGGACTCTCTATGGTCAGGACGTGACATTTGTAGAGTCACCTTTTGCAGCAATTAAAGCTGCAAGTTTTATGGGGTATGTATCTATAAGCTTGGCACATCTTGCCGCTAGGATTTTTGCCCATTCTTCAAGGCAAAACTTCTCCAGCTCCTTCAAGTTGGATAGGTTCCGCTGGTGTACAGCAATCTTTAAGTCATACCACATATTCTCAATTGGATTGAGGTCTGGGCTTTAACTAGGCCATTCCAAGACATTTAAATGTTTCCCCTTAAACCACTCGTGTGTTGCTTAGCAGTATGCTTAGGGTCATTGTTCCGCTGGAAGGTGAACCTCTGTCCCAGTCTCAAATCTCTGGAAGACTGAAACAGGTTTCCCTCAAGAATTTCCATGTATTTAGCGCCATCCATCATTCCTTCAATTCTGACCAGTTTCCCAGTCCCTGCTGATGAAAAACATCCCCACGGATGCTGCCACCACCATGCTTTACTGCAGGGATGGTGTTCTCGGGGTGATAAGAGGTGTTGGGTTTGCGCCAGACATAGAGTTTTCCTTGATGCCAAAAAGCTACATTTTGGTCTCATCTGACCAGAGTACCTTCTTCCATATGTTTGGGGAGTCTCCCACATGCCTTTTGGCGAACACCAAATGTGTTTTCCTATTTTTTTCTTTAAGCAATGGCTTTTTTTCTGGCCACTCTTCCGTAAAGCCCAGCTCTGTGGAGTGTACGGCTTAAAGTGGTCCTATGGACAGTTACTCCAATCTCCGCTGTGGAGCTTTGCAGCTTTGCAGCTAAATCAATTTAAATTACAGGTTGTAAAGCAACAAAATGGGGAAAACACCAAGGGGGATGAATACTTTTTCAAGACACTGTACACACACACACACACACACCTCGGGTAGCACCTCGGGGAGCACCTCAGGGAGCACCTCAGGGAGGACTACAAAGGGATGTGAGCAACAACTTTAAGCTGCCTTCTATCTGGGGGCTTTAATCTCATTAAGGCAGATTCTCCAATACTCTGGAACCAAAAATGGTTCTCCTATGGGGACAGCCGAAGAACTCTTTTGGAACTGCACTGGGCTGTGAGGCCATAGAATCAATATGAGCCCAGTGAATCAATATGAGGCCATAGAGTCAATGTCAGTCCATAGAATCAACATGAGGCCATAGAATCAATGTGAGGCCATAGAATCAATATGAGGCCATAGCATTGATAAGAGACCATAGAATCAATGTGAGGCCATAGAATCAATGAAATTAGATAAAAGCACAGCATATACAGAAGCACATACAGCACAGTCATTAGCGTACACACAAAACCACGCTCAACTTACAGCTATCTAGATATGTGTCCAGCTCTTTTGAAGGGGGACATGCGAGCCAGCTGTCATGTGGGTAAGTCCAGCTTGCTCCAGAGCAATGCTCCATAGAACTGCAGACTGCCTTGGGAGGCCATGTCTTATTGATGTAGGGTGGGAAGCCACACTGTGGTCCAGTAGTCCAGGTGAAGTTATCGTGGTGTGGTAGATTGTCAGGAGGATGTCCTTGGAGACAAAGCCCCTTGCCCTTGTAAGAGCGCTAAGCCCAGACAGCAGTTTCCCTGTGACCAGGCTGGAGTGTTCAGTCCAGTGTAGGTGTGGTTCCAACTTCATCCCTAGGCACTTTACTTGTTCCTGCGTGTTTTGTCTGCCTGTTATTGTGATACTTTCGTGTGTCTCAAATTTTGCTGGTTGCCAAACAGGACTACCCTGGTTTTCTGAGGCAGATGGTTTGTTGATAGTACGACCATCTGTAGAGCATACAGACTATACATATAAAATGTGACCAAATGTCGGGGTTGGACATTGAATAGCAGTCTCACTGAGCAAAATCAGTTTCAGTGGCCTTCTAGGCAGGTGCAGTGTAGTCCTGTAGTAATTGTGATTATACACCAGCCCACGGTACTGGCCTGTACATAGCCTCGTTTTATTGTTGATCTTTAATTAGTTATTTTTTTTATTTTCTTCTTTTTATTTATTTAAAAAAATAAATAATGTAACTTCAGTTTATTTGAGTAAATATTTTCGTAATACTTGTTTTTCAAAAAACTGCATTGTTGGTTTATTTATTTATTTACCTTTATTTAACCAGGTAGGCAAGTTGAGAACTGTAACGGTTTTCTAGTGGTGATGAAAGAGAGTCGGACCAAACTGCAGCGTGTCGATTGCGATCCATGTTTAATATAACAAAAAAACACGAACTTACAAAAAACAATAAACGAAACCGAAACAGCCTATCTGGTGCAAACTAACAACGAGTACACATAGGACACTAAGGACAATCACCCACGACAAACTCAAAGAATATGGCTGCCTAAATATGGTTCCCAATCAGAGACAACGATAAGCATCTGCCTCTGATTGAGAACCACTCCAGACAGCCATAGACTTTGCTAGACAACCCACTAAGCTACAATCCCAATACCACCACCAAAACCCCAAGACAAACACACCACAATTACCAAAACCCCATGCCACACCCTGGCCTGACCAAATACATAAAGATGAACACAAAATACTTTGACCAGGGCGTGACAGAACCCCCCTAAGGTGCGGACTCCCGAACGCACCTCAAAACAATAGGGAGGGTCCGGGTGGGCGTCTGTCCATGGTGGCGGCTCCGGCGCGGGGCGTGGACCCCACTCCTTTAATGTCTTAGTCCCCTCTCCCTTCGTCCCTGGATAGTCCACCCTCGCCGCCGACCATGGCCTAGTAGTCCTCACCCAGAACCCCACTGGACTGAGGAGCAGATCGGGACTGAAGGACAGCTCGGGACCGAGGCAGCTCGGGACTGAGGGGAAGCTCGGGAGTGAGAGAAAGCTCAGGAGTGAGAGGAAGCTCAGGAGTGAGAGGAAGCTCAGGAGTGAGAGGAAGCTCAGGAGTGAGAGGAAGCTCAGGAGTGAGAGGAAGCTCAGGAGTGAGAGGAAGCTCAGGAGTGAGAGGAAGCTCAGGCCGGTAAATAGATCTACCAGCTCCTGGCTGGCTGGTGGTCTCAGCAGATCCTGGCTGACTGGCAGATCCTGGCTGACTGGCAGATCCTGGCTGACTGGCAGATCTGGAAGAGTCTGGTTGACTGGCAGATCTGGAAGAGTCTGGTTGACTGGCAGATCTGGAAGAGTCTGGTTGACTGGCAGATCTGGAAGGGTCTGGCTGACTGGCAGATCTGGAAGAGTCTGGCTGACTGGCAGATCTGGAAGAGTCTGGCTGACTGGCAGATCTGGAAGAGTCTGGTTGACTGGCAGATCTGGAAGAGTCTGGCTGACTGGCAGATCTGGCGGCGCTGGGCAGACTGGCAGATCTGGCGGCGCTGGGCAGACTGGCGGCGCTGGGCAGACTGGCGATGCTGGGCAGACTGGCGGCGCTGGGCAGACTGGCGGCGCTGGGCAGACTGGAATGGGCAGACTGGCGGCGCTGGGCAGACTGGCGGTGCTGGGCAGACTGGCGGTGCTGGGCAGACTGGCGACGCTGGGCAGACTGGCGACGCTGGGCAGACTGGCGAATGGGCAGACTGGCGACGCTGGACAGACTGGCGGCGCTGGGCAGACTGGGGGCACTGGCGGCGCTGGGCAGACTGGCGGCACTAGCTGCCCCATATAGGCTGACAGCTCTGAGCTCTGCGGCTTCTTACAGACTGACCGCTCTGGCGGCTCCGTGCTGACTGGCAGCTCCTTGCAGACTGGCAGCTCCTTACAGACTGACAGCTCCGTGCAGACTGACAGCTCCGTGCAGACTGACAGCTCCGTGCAGACTGGCAGCTCCGTGCAGACTGGCAGCTCCATGCAGACTGGCAGCTCCATGCAGACTGGCTGCTCCATGCAGACTGGCTGCTCTATGCAGACTGACATCTCTGGCTGCTTCATGCAGACTGACAGCTCTGGCTGCTCCATGTAGACTGGCTGCTTCATGCAGACTGGCAGCTCGGGCTGCTTCATGTAGACTGACAGCTCTGGCTGCTCCATGCGGACTGACAGCTCTGGCTGCTCCATGCGGACTGACAGCTCTGGCTGCTCCATGCGGACTGACAGCTCTGGCTGCTCCATGCGGACTGACAGCTCTGGCTGCTCCATGCGGACTGACAGCTCTGGCTGCTCCATGCAGACTGACAGCTCTGGCTGCTCCATGTAGACTGGCTGCTTCATGCAGACTGGCAGCGCGGGCTGCTTCATGTAGACTGACAGCTCTGGCTGCTTCATGCAGACTGGCAGCTCTGGCTGCGCTGAACAGGCGGGAGACTCCGGCAGCGCTGGAGATGAGGAAAGCTCCGACAGCGCTAGATAGGCGGGAGACTTCGGCAGCGCAGGAGAGGAGAAAGGCTCCGACAGCGCTGGAGAGGCGAGGCGCACTGTAGGCCTGATGCGTGGTGCTGGTACTGGTGGTACTGGACCGAGGACACGCACAGGAAGCCTGGTGCGGGGAGCTGCTACCGGAGGGCTGGGGTGTGGAGGTGGTACTGGATAGACCGGACCGTGCAGGCGCACTGGAGCTCTTGAGCACCGAGCCTGCCCAACCTTACCTGGTTGAATGCTCCCGGTTGCCCTGCCAGTGCGGCGAGGTGGAATAGCCTGCACTGGGCTATGCAGGCGAACCGGAGACACCGAGCGCAAGGCTGGTGCCATGTAAGCCGGCCCAAGGAGACGCACTGGGGACCAGATGCGTAGAGCCGGCTTCATGGCATTTGGCTCGACGCTCAATCTAGCCCGGCCGATACGCGGAGCTGGAATATACCGAACCGGGCTGTGCACCCGCACTGGAGACACCGTGCGCTCCACAGCATAACACGGTGCCTGCCCGGTCTCTCCAGCCCCCGGTAAGCACAGGGAGTTTGCGCAGGTCTCCTACCTGGCATAGCCATACTCCCTGTAAGCCCCCAAGAAATTTTTGGGGCTGACTCTCGGGCTTCCATCCGCTCTGCCGTGCTAGCTCCTCATAATGCCGCCTCTCTGCTTTTGCTGCCTCCAGCTCGGCTTTGGGGCGACAATAATCTCCAGGCTCATTCCAGGGTCCTTTACCGTCCAATTCCTCCTCCCATGTCCATAACTCCAGGTGGTGCAACCTCTCCCACTGTAGCTGCTGCTGCTCCTGCTGCTGCTGCCTCTGTTGCCTCTTCTCCTGTTGCTCCTTTGGGCGGCTACACTCCCCTGGTTTAGCCCAGGGTCCTCTCCCGTCGAAGATCTCCTCCCATGACCAGAAATCCTTGGTGAGCATCTCCTTTTCGGCTGCTCCTGCCTGTTGACACGCCGCTTGGTCCGTTGGTGGTGGGTGATTCTGTAACGGTTTTCTAGTGGTGATGAAAGAGAGTCGGACCAAACTGCAGCGTGTCGATTGCGATCCATGTTTAATATAACAAAAAAACACGAACTTACAAAAAACAATAAACGAAACCGAAACAGCCTATCTGGTGCAAACTAACAACGAGTACACATAGGACACTAAGGACAATCACCCACGACAAACTCAAAGAATATGGCTGCCTAAATAAATCAGAGACAACGATAAGCATCTGCCTCTGATTGAGAACCACTCCAGACAGCCATAGACTTTGCTAGACAACCCACTAAGCTACAATCCCAATACCACCACCAAAACCCCAAGACAAACACACCACAATTACCAAAACCCCATGCCACACCCTGGCCTGACCAAATACATAAAGATGAACACAAAATACTTTGACCAGGGCGTGACAAGAACAAGTTCTCATTTACAATTGCGAACTGGCCAAGATAAAGCAAAGCAGTTCGACACATACAACAACACAGAGTTACACATGGAGTAAAACAAACATACAGTCAATAATACAGTATAAACAAGTCTATACACAATGTGAGCAAATGAGGTGAGAAGGGAGGTAAAGGCAAAAAAGGCCATGGTGGCAAAGTAAATACAATATAGCAAGTAAAACACTGGAATGGTAGTTTTGCAATGGAAGAATGTGCAAAGTAGAAATAAAAATAATGGGGTGCAAAGGAGCAAAATAAATAAATAAATTAAAATTAAATACAGTTGGGAAAGAGGTAGTTGTTTGGGCTAAATTATAGGTGGGCTATGTACAGGTGCAGTAATCTGTGAGCTGCTCTGACAGTTGGTGCTTAAAGCTAGTGAGGGAGATAAGTGTTTCCAGTTTCAGAGATTTTTGTAGTTCGTTCCAGTCATTGGCAGCAGAGAACTGGAAGGAGAGGCGGCCAAAGAAAGAATTGGTTTTGGGGGTGACGAGAGAGATATACCTGCTGGAGCGTGTTCTACAGGTGGGAGATGCTATGGTGACCAGCGAGCTGAGATAAGGGGGGACTTTACCTAGCAGGGTCTTGTAGATGACATGGAGCCAGTGGGTTTGGCGACGAGTATGAAGCAAGGGCCAGCCAACGAGAGCGTACAGGTCGCAATGGTGGATAGTATATGGGGCTTTGGTGACAAAACAGATTGCACTGTGATAGACTGCATCCAATTTGTTGAGTAGGGTATTGGAGGCTATTTTGTAAATGACATCGCCAAAGTCGAGGATTGGTAGGATGGTCAGTTTTACAAGGGTATGTTTGGCAGCATGAGTGAAGGATGCTTTGTTGCGAAATAGGAAGCCAATTCTAGATTTAACTTTGGATTGGAGATGTTTGATATGGGTCTGGAAGGAGAGTTTACAGTCTAACCAGACACCTAAGTATTTGTAGTTGTCCACGTATTCTAAGTCAGAGCCGTCCAGAGTAGTGATGTTGGACAGGCGGGTAGGTGCAGGTAGCGATCGATTGAAGAGCATGCATTTAGTTTTACTTGTATTTAAGAGCAATTGGAGGCCACGGAAGGAGAGTTGTATGGCATTGAAGCTTGCCTGGAGGGTTGTTGACACAGTGTCCAAAGAAGGGCCGGAAGTATACAGAATGGTGTCGTCTGCGTAGAGGTGGATCAGAGACTCACCAGCAGCAAGAGCGACTTCATTGATGTATACAGAGAAGAGAGTCGGTCCAAGAATTGAACCCTGTGGCACCCCCATAGAGACTGCCAGAGGTCCGGACAGCAGACCCTCCGATTTGACACACTGAACTCTATCAGAGAAGTAGTTGGTGAACCAGGCGAGGCAATCATTTGAGAAACCAAGGCTGTCGAGTCTGCCGATGAGGATGTGGTGATTGACAGAGTCGAAAGCCTTGGCCAGATCAATGAATACGGCTGCACAGTAATGTTTCTTATCGATGGCGGTTAAGATATCGTTTAGGACCTTGAGCGTGGCTGAGTTGCACCCATGACCAGCTCTGAAACCAGATTGCATAGCAGAGAAGGTATGGTGAGATTCGAAATGGTCGGTAATCTGTTTGTTGACTTGGCTTTCGAAGACCTTAGAAAGGCACGGTAGGATAGATATAGGTCTGTAGCAGTTTGGGTCAAGAGTGTCCCCCCCTTTGAAGAGGGGGATGACCGCAGCTGCTTTCCAATCTTTGGGAATCTCAGACGACACGAAAGAGAGGTTGAACAGGCTAGTAATAGGGGTGGCAACAATTTTGGCAGATAATTTTAGAAAGAAAGGGTCCAGATTGTCTAGCCCGGGTAGGAGTAGCCAGGTGGAAAGCATGGCCAGCTGTAGAAAAATGCTTATTGAAATTCTCAATTATGGTGGATTTATCAGTGGTGACAGTGTGTCCTATCTTCAGTGCAGTGGGCAGCTGGGAGGAGGTGTTCTTATTCTCCATGGACTTTACAGTGTCCCAGAACTTTTTTGAGTTAGTGTTGCAGGAAGCAAATTTCTGCTTGAAAAAGCTAGCTTTGGCTTTTCTAACTGCCTGTGTATAATGGTTTCTAGCTTCCCTGAACAGCTGCATATCACGGGGCTGTTCGATGCTAATGCAGAATGCCATAGAATGTTTTTGTGTTGGTTAAGGGCAGTCAGGTCTGGGGAGAACCAAGGGCTATATCTGTTCCTGGTTCTAAATTTCTTGAATGGGGCATGTTTATTTAAGATGGTTAGGAAGGCATTTAAAAAAAATATCCAGGCATCCTCTACTGACGGGATGAGATCAATATCCTTCCAGGATACCCCGGCCAGGTCGATTAGAAAGGCCTGCTCGCAGAAGTGTTTCAGGGAGCGTTTTACAGTGATGAGTGGAGGTCGTTTGACCGCTGACCCATTACGGATGCAGGCAATGAGGCAGTGATCGCTGAGATCTTGGTTGAAGACAGCAGAGGTGTATTTAGAGGGGAAGTTGGTTAGGATGATATCTATGAGGGTGCCCGTGTTTAAGGCTTTGGGGAGGTACCTGGTAGGTTCATTGATAATTTGTGTGAGATTGAGGGCATCAAGTTTAGATTGTAGGATGGCTGGGGTGTTAAGCATGTTCCAGTTTAGGTCGCCTAGCAGCATGAACTCTGAAGATAGATGGGGGGCAATCAGTTCACATATGGTGTCCAGAGCACAGCTGGGGGCAGAGGGTGGTCTATAGCAGGCGGCAACGGTGAGAGACTTGTTTTTAGAGAGGTGGATTTTTAAAAGTAGAAGTTCAAATTGTTTGGGTACAGACCTGGATAGTAGGACAGAACTCTGCAGGCTATCTTTGCAGTAGATTGCAACACCGCCCCCTTTGGCAGTTCTATCTTGTCTGAAAATGTTGTAGTTTGGAATTAAAATTTCTGAATTTTTGGTGGTCTTCCTAAGCCAGGATTCAGAAACAGCTAGAACATCCGGGTTGGCAGAGTGTGCTAAAGCAGTGAATAGAACAAACTTAGGGAGGAGGCTTCTAATGTTAACATGCATGAAACCAAGGCTATTACGGTTACAGAAGTCGTCAAAAGAGACCGCCTGGGGAATAGGAGTGGAGCTAGGCACTGCAGGGCCTGGATTCACCTCTACATCGCCAGAGGAACATAGGAGGAGTAGAATAAGGATACGGCTAAAAGCTATGAGAATTGGTCGTCTAGAACGTCTAGAACATAGAGTAAAAGGAGGTTTCTGGGGGCGATAAAATAGCATCAAGGTATAATGTACAGACAAAGGTATGGTAGTATGTGAATACAGTGGAGGTAAACCTAGGTATTGAGTGATGAAGAGAGAGATATTAAGGGCTTGTAGGTTAGCATTTCCTTTTAAGGTCTACTGTTGTATTCGGCGCATGTGACACATAACATTTGATTTGATTTGATTTATTCCCTGGCACACGAAGCCACACCGCAGGACTGGGATCCTATAAACATCAGTGCTCATCATTTCACATGATCGTCATTGCTGAGAGTTGATTGTGTTTCTGAATGAGTGCGCACAGTAGCTGGCATGACAAAGAGTGTGTGTGTGTCACACCGAGGCCAAGGTTGAGAGAGTGTTTGGCACACCCGAGGACAACGTTGAGTTGGAGTGTTAGGTTAGTTATTTGTTGTGTGTGTATGTGTGTGCGTGTTCGTGTGTGTGCCTGCACATGTGTGTGTGTGCATGCATGCGCACGTGTGTGTGTCTGTTGGGTTCTGCCTGCCAAGCCCCCTCCCTGTCGAAGATTTATCTTAAAGAGACAGAGCTGGAGAGCTGGGGTATCCTCTCAGAATGCCTGCACAGTTCTACCACTCTAATCTCCTCTGTGTTCACACTGGTGATTTCTGTTCTCCCCAGGGACCAACACACACACACACACGCTAAAAACCTCTCCTTCTCTCCTTTTTTCTTCTTCTCTTTCTCTATCCTTCTGCATCCTTCTCATATTTATCCTATCATACCTAACCTTTCTTGTTCTCTCTCTCTCTTTCAAATGCCTTTTCATTTCTCTCTCTCTCTCTCTCTCTCCCTCTCTCTCTCTCTCTCTCTCTCTCTCTCTCTCTCTCTCTCTCCCCTCCTCTCTCCCCCTCTCTCTCTCTCCCTCCTCTCTCCCCCTCTCTCTATCTTTCTCTCCTTCTCTCTCTCTCCCTCCTCTCTCCCCCTCTCTCTCTCTCTCTCTCTCCCTCTCTCTCTCTCTCTCCCTCTCTCTCTCTCCTCTCTCCCCTCTCTCTCTCTCTCCCCTCCCTCTCTCTCTCCTCTCCCTCTCTCTCTCTCCTCTCTCTCTCCCCCTCTCTCCCCCTCTCCCCCTCTCTCTCTCTCTCTCCCTCTCTCCCCCTCCCTCCCCCTCTCTCTCTCTCTCTCTCTCTCTCTCTCTCTCTCTCTCTCTCTCTCTCTCTCTCCTCTCTCTCTCTCTCTCCCCCTCTCTCCCTCTCCTCTCTCTCTCTCTCTCTCTCTCTCCCCTCCCTCCTCTCTCCCCCTCTCCCTCTTTCTTTCTCTCCATCGTGAAATTCATCCACAAGGCTAATAGAATGTTATGACAACATACAAGACAGTTTAAGTGATGTGTTGGCGCTACACATGCCACTAATGTTTGTAAAATGTCAACATTTGAATGGAAACGGAATGGGAAAAAATCCATCAATCATCACAGTCTTTCTTTTAACAGCCACCCAGATCAAACAAAGGACGTTTCTCAAGGCGCCGACCAAATCAACCGAATAAAGTTGGAGAAAATGCAGTATCCACCCTCCTCTGAAAGAGTTAGTTCTAGCTTCGAACCCACTCATTTTTCTGGGTAGAAATGGCAGTGGTTGAAGGAAAGTGTCAGTGTACATTACAGTTACATTACAATGGAGATGACTGATGTTTTTAATGTTGTGTGAACTCCCACTGCGCTCTAGGTAGAACCCACTCCTTCGCTCTCTGATGCCCACTCCAACATGTACATTATGTGTCCGCCCTCCCCTCTCTCATCCACAGCCGTAACGGGCCTGTAGCTGATCACAGGTCACCTGGCAGCTTGAATGACCACTGACACTGTTAGGGGCCTGACTGACTGACCAATACACAAGATTGTAAAAGATGATGTGACTGGTAGGAAAAACAGCTGAGTGACTGACTGGATGAATGGCTGACTGGGGTTTCTACCCTGTCGTCTACAGTAAGGCAGCACTTGAATATAAAGCTCTGTACTGGCTGCAGCTGGATTTTTCTAGTTCTCCCCATCCGCGCTGTGGCTCTTCTCTTCACACACACACACACACACACACACACACACACACACACACACACACACACACACACACACACACACACACACACACACACACACACACACACACACACACACACACACACGCACACACACACACACACACTAGCGCAGAACACGGCCCACTCGCGTCGTCGACAGCTCTCGCTTCACTCCTCCCTCTACATCCTCATTCTACCACCTCTCTCTCTCTGAGAGATGGCCATCTCTCTCTCTCTCTGTCTCTCTCTGTCTCTCTCTCTCTCTCTCTCTCAATTCTCTTGTGTGATCGTACCCTCTCACTCCTTTTTGGTAAATCCCTGTACCCCAGCATCCTTCCTGGTACGTCCTTCTGCCTCCACCTTATTATCCTCCTCTCATCCATCCCCTCTTTTTCCTCATCCCCCCCCCCTATGTTTGAGGGTCATTATTGTTTAAATCTGTTCATCTCTCCACAGTGAGATAGGGGGTGAGGCAGATCGCCACCAGGCCACACAGGTCTTTACAGACAAATCATTTTTATAAATCACAATCACTCACACAAAACACTGAACTGCTCCTTGGAGAAACACAGCGGATTGAACAACAACACAGGGAGCGAAACAGACCAAAGCATCCATTTTCAATTAGCAATCCCTTCTGTCCCGGTTTTCTCTCCGGAAGAGAAAGAGACAAAAGCAAAAACGTCCTGACGTCAGCTCGTCTCTCCACGACACAATGCTCTCCCGATCCTGTTTGACAAAGAGGGATAAGCTACGCTTTTTTAATTAAAACTGTGGCATGTCCTAGGATTTTCATTGCGTGTGTTGCTGTGGAGAAAGGGAAATCTCTCTCTCTCTCTCATCACTCGCTCTCTCGCTCCGTCTCACCCTCGTCACTCTGCTTCTGGGAGGAAGGGAAGCTCCACACAAAAAAAATGTCAACGGACACACAGGATACAAGTCTAAAACAATACAGTGAAATTCTTACGTTGAGAGCTCTGTCCAACAATGAATGCAGTGATAATAGTAACAATATAGTAACAATATAGATATATTGTCTAAACAAATACTCTCTAGGGCTGGATTTGAACTAGAAACCTTTGGAATCTGAGGCAGATGCTTTACGCCCACAGTGCCCGGGCAAAACAGAAACAGGTTATGGAGCTCACTGCTGCCTCTAGTGGCCAGTTTTCATGTCATCTCCCGACGTCCTCAGACATGGATGGACGTCGAATACTGACTTGTATCACGGGTGACCTGGCTGGTTAATACATAACAAGTGACTGGTAGTAGGATATACATGTAAACAGGGTTAAAAAGTGACTGGTAGCAGGATACACATGTAAACAGGGCTAAAAAGTGACTGGTAGTAGGATATACATGTAAACAGGGTTAAAAAGTGACTGGTAGTAGGATATACATGTAAACAGGGTTAAAAAGTGACTGGTAGTAGGATATACATGTAAACAGGGCTAAAAAGTGACTGGTAGTAGGATATACATGTAAACAGGGTTAAAAAGTGACTGGTAGTAGGATATACATGTAAACAGGGCTAAAAAGTGACTGGTAGTAGGATATACATGTAAACAGGGCTAAAAAGTGACTGGTAGCAGGATACACATGTAAACAGGGCTAAAAAGTGACTGGTAGTAGGATATACATGTAAACAGGGCTAAAAAGTGACTGGTAGTAGGATATACATGTAAACAGGGTTAAAAAGTGACTGGTAGTAGGATATACATGTAAACAGGGCTAAAAAGTGACTGGTAGCAGGATACACATGTAAACAGGGCTAAAAAGTGACTGGTAGTAGGATATACATGTAAACAGGGTTAAAAAGTGACTGGTAGCAGGATACACATGTAAACAGGGCTAAAAAGTGACTGGTAGTAGGATATACATGTAAACAGGGCTAAAAAGTGACTGGTAGTAGGATATACATGTAAACAGGGCTAAAAAGTGACTGGTAGTAGGATACACATGTAAACAGGGCTAAAAAGTGACTGGTAGTAGGATATACATGTAAACAGGGCTAAAAAGTGACTGGTAGTAGGATACACATGTAAACAGGACTAAAAAGTGACTGGTAGTAGGATATACATGTAAACAGGGCTAAAAAGTGACTGGTAGTAGGATATACATGTAAACAGGGCTAAAAAGTGACTGGTAGCAGGATACACATGTAAACAGGGCTAAAAAGTGACTGGTAGTAGGATATACATGTAAACAGGGTTAAAAAGTGACTGGTAGTAGGATATACATGTAAACAGGGTTAAAAAGTGACTGGTAGTAGGATATACATGTAAACAGGGCTAAAAAGTGACTGGTAGTAGGATATACATGTAAACAGGGTTAAAAAGTGACTGGTAGTAGGATATACATGTAAACAGGGCTAAAAAGTGACTGGTAGTAGGATATATGTAAACAGGGCTAAAAAGTGACTGGTAGTAGGATATACATGTAAACAGGGCTAAAAAGTGACTGGTAGTAGGATATACATGTAAACAGGGCTAAAAAGTGACTGGTAGTAGGATATACATGTAAACAGGGCTAAAAAGTGACTGGTAGTAGGATATACATGTAAACAGGGCTAAAAAGTGACTGGTAGTAGGATATACATGTAAACAGGGCTAAAAAGTGACTACAGCAGGATATACATGTAAACAGGGCTAAAAAGTGACTGGTAGTAGGATATACATGTAAACAGGGCTAAAAAGTGACTGGTAGTAGGATATACATGTAAACAGGGCTAAAAAGTGACTGGTAGTAGGATATACATGTAAACAGGGCTAAAAAGTGACTGGTAGTAGGATACACATGTAAACAGGGCTAAAAAGTGACTGGTAGCAGGATATACATGTAAACAGGGCTAAAAAGTGACTGGTAGTAGGATATACATGTAAACAGGGCTAAAAAGTGACTGGTAGTAGGATACACATGTAAACAGGGCTAAAAAGTGACTGGTAGCAGGATATACATGTAAACAGGGCTAAAAAGTGACTGGTAGTAGGATATACATGTAAACAGGGCTAAAAAGTGACTGGTAGTAGGATATACATGTAAACAGGGCTAAAAAGTGACTGGTAGCAGGATACACATGTAAACAGGGCTAAAAAGTGACTGGTAGTAGGATATACATGTAAACAGGGTTAAAAAGTGACTGGTAGCAGGATACACATGTAAACAGGGCTAAAAAGTGACTGGTAGTAGGATATACATGTAAACAGGGTTAAAAAGTGACTGGTAGTAGGATATACATGTAAACAGGGTTAAAAAGTGACTGGTAGTAGGATACACATGTAAACAGGGCTAAAAAGTGACTGGTAGTAGGATATACATGTAAACAGGGCTAAAAAGTGACTGGTAGTAGGATACACATGTAAACAGGGCTAAAAAGTGACTGGTAGTAGGATATACATGTAAACAGGGCTAAAAAGTGACTGGTAGTAGGATATACATGTAAACAGGGTTAAAAAGTGACTGGTAGCAGGATACACATGTAAACAGGGCTAAAAAGTGACTGGTAGTAGGATATACATGTAAACAGGGCTAAAAAGTGACTGGTAGTAGGATATACATGTAAACAGGGCTAAAAAGTGACTGGTAGTAGGATATACATGTAAACAGGGCTAAAAAGTGACTGGTAGTAGGATATACATGTAAACAGGGCTAAAAAGTGACTGGTAGTAGGATATACATGTAAACAGGGCTAAAAAGTGACTGGTAGTAGGATATACATGTAAACAGGGCTAAAAAGTGACTGGTAGTAGGATATACATGTAAACAGGGCTAAAAAGTGACTGGTAGTAGGATATACATGTAAACAGGGCTAAAAAGTGACTGGTAGTAGGATATACATGTAAACAGGGCTAAAAAGTGACTGGTAGTAGGATATACATGTAAACAGGGCTAAAAAGTGACTGGTAGTAGGATATACATGTAAACAGGGCTAAAAAGTGACTGGTAGTAGGATATACATGTAAACAGGGCTAAAAAGTGACTGGTAGTAGGATATACATGTAAACAGGGCTAAAAAGTGACTGGTAGTAGGATATACATGTAAACAGGGCTAAAAAGTGACTGGTAGTAGGATATACATGTAAACAGGGCTAAAAAGTGACTGGTAGCAGGATATACATGTAAACAGGGCTAAAAAGTGACTGGTAGTAGGATATACATGTAAACAGGGCTAAAAAGTGACTGGTAGTAGGATATACATGTAAACAGGGCTAAAAAGTGACTGGTAGTAGGATATACATGTAAACAGGGCTGAAAAGTGACTGGTAGTAGGATATACATGTAAACAGGGCTAAAAAGTGACTGGTAGTAGGATATACATGTAAACAGGGCTAAAAAGTGACTGGTAGCAGGATATACATGTAAACAGGGCTAAAAAGTGACTGGTAGTAGGATATACATGTAAAGAGGGCTAAAAAGTGACTGGTAGCAGGATATACATGTAAACAGGGCTAAAAAGTGACTGGTAGTAGGATATACATGTAAACAGGGCTAAAAAGTGACTGGTAGTAGGATATACATGTAAACAGGGCTAAAAAGTGACTGGTAGTAGGATACACATGTAAACAGGGCTAAAAAGTGACTGGTAGTAGGATATACATGTAAACAGGGCTAAAAGTGACTGGTAGTAGGATACACATGTAAACAGGGCTAAAAAGTGACTGGTAGTAGGATATACATGTAAACAGGGCTAAAAAGTGACTGGTAGTAGGATACACATGTAAACAGGGCTAAAAAGTGACTGGTAGTAGGATACACATGTAAACAGGGCTAAAAAGTGACTGGTAGTAGGATACACATGTAAACAGGGCTAAAAAGTGACTGGTAGTAGGATACTGTAAACAGGGCTAAAAAGTGACTGGTAGTAGGATACACATGTAAACAGGGCTAAAAAGTGACTGGTAGTAGGATATACATGTAAACAGGGCTAAAAAGTGACTGGTAGTAGGATACACATGTAAACAGGGCTAAAAAGTGACTGGTAGCAGGATATACATGTAAACAGGGCTAAAAAGTGACTGGTAGTAGGATATACATGTAAACAGGGCTAAAAAGTGACTGGTAGTAGGATATACATGTAAAGAGGGCTAAAAAGTGACTGGTAGCAGGATACACATGTAAACAGGGCTAAAAAGTGACTGGTAGTAGGATATACATGTAAACAGGGCTAAAAAGTGACTGTTAGTAGGATATACATGTAAACAGGGCTAAAAAGTGACTGGTAGTAGGATATACATGTAAACAGGGCTAAAAAGTGACTGGTAGCAGGATATACATGTAAACAGGGCTAAAAAGTGACTGTTAGTAGGATATACATGTAAACAGGGCTAAAAAGTGACTGGTAGCAGGATATACATGTAAACAGGGCTAAAAAGTGACTGGTAGTAGGATATACATGTAAACAGGGCTAAAAAGTGTCTGGTAGTAGGATATACATGTAAACAGGGCTAAAAAGTGACTGTTAGTAGGATATACATGTAAACAGGGCTAAAAAGTGACTGTTAGTAGGATATACATGTAAACAGGGCTAAAAAGTGTCTGGTAGCAAGAATATCTAAATATTTATGGTAATATACTAATGTTATTAGTAATCAATGAACAGCAACGTAATGGAGGAATACATTGAAATCAATAATCATTTTACTAGCAGCGTGGATGGGCATAGAGTCAGTCGGGATCATCTGTGGGAGAGTAGTTCCGTACCGTTGTCCAGCACAAACAAGTTGGCTAATAAAATGATGAAGACAGAGAGAGGGAAGTGATAAAGACCTGGAACACCCAGAGGGGTTGAAATGTAATGGAGCAGAAAGGCAAGCTCTGGTCTCAGGGGCAGACCCAACAGCATCCACACAACACACCCCTGCAAAACGTAAACACAGTGGTGCAGCCCACATTGGGATTAATCCATTCAGAAATAAATTGAGGGGAGATAAGTATAGGGCACTCTGAATGGAAATCGTACTGCTCTCTCTCCCTCTCCACCCCTTGAGTCTGTCTCCCTGCTCCCTCACATAGTAGCATATGTCTTACCCCAAACACCAGTTTCAATATGTTTGTAGAGGAGATCTTCATGCCAAATGGAAATGACCATTTGACTGACCCTCTCTCTCTCTCTCTCTCTCTCTCTCTCTAAGTTTCTCCCTCTCTCTCTCTCTCTCTCTCTCTCTCTCTCTCTCTCTCTCTCTCTAAGTTTCTCCCTCTCTTTTGAGCATCTGTTCAACATTCTGCTGAAAAGGTCAGTATGCCTGCTGTGGACAAACAGTACGTGGGGATATGTAAATAATGGTATTGCCATCAGTCATCACTAAGTAACTAAGCCACTCTGTAGAGCAGGATAAGGAGGCATGTACGCTCATGTGCCGGCACACACACAGAAACACACACACACACACAGACACACACTAGTGTAGTGGAGGAAACATGAGCACTCCACTGATTAAGCCCTGTACATGATCAGGCCTCCTGTCTATGTTGTCACGGAGCACCAGGTTAGAAGAGTGTTCCGCCGTACGTGTCTCTTCCACGTGTCTCTGCCTCAACAAAACGAATAAGCTCACACTCCAGGTTTCATTGAATCACTGATGCTCGTGTCCAGCTCACAACCTCCTCGTGTTCTACCCAAACAAAGTGACAACGACACAGGCCATTTATTTTCCTCACGCTGACAGCAAAATGCACAAACAGTCACACACTCATGGGATGTTTTATGTGGAGTGAGTCAGTGGGGAGAAGGAGTCCGAAATGGCACCCTGCTCCCTGGTCTAAATAGGGCACTACTTTTGACCAGCGCCCATAGGGCACTACTTAAAAGTAGTGCATTTTATAGAAAATAGGTGTCCATTTCAGACGCAGGTACTCTACTCTCCAACCATTCTTTCATAATGGCGAGGAAACAAACGGTGGAGTAAACCGCGGGGTGATGTTTCATGTACAGCGTAGTGACAGGGAGAAGCGAGGAGGCGCCGAGGCTGACAGCGCGTGAGAGAGACATCTCGGGATACAGGACCTGACAGATGATTGACAGATAGGTGGCTACCGGCCATTCCATCATAGACCTGTGCTGTATGAAAAGCCTGAGTGTCGTTGGATGTCCACCCCTCTGCAACAACACATAGAGTAGCCCTGCGGAGATATAGCTTGGAGTTAAAATCAACTGCCCCCCCCTCCCGCCAAGGCTGTACATGAAGCTGTATGGAGGTGGGATTGTAAAGGAATATGCCCGCCTGTCCAACATCACTACTCTGGACGGCTCTGACTTAGAATACGTGGACAACTACAAATACCTAGGTGTCTGGTTAGACTGTAAACTCTCCTTCCAGACTCTCCAATCCAAAGTTAAATCTAGAATTGGCTTCCTATTTCGCAACAAAGCATCCTTCACTCATGCTGCCAAACATACCCCTGTAAAACTGACCATCCTACCAGTCCTCGACTTCGGCGATGTCATTTACAAAATAGCCTCCAATACCCTACCCAACAAATTGGATGCAGTCTATCACAGTGCAATCCGTTTTGTCACCAAAGCCCCATATACTACCCACCATTGCGACCTGTACGCTCTCGTTGGCTGGCCCTCGCTTCATACTCGTCGCCAAACCCACTGGCTCCATGTCATCTACAAGACCCTGTAGGTAAAGTCCCCCCTTATCTCAGCTCGCTGGTCACCATAGCATCACCCACCTGTAGCACACGCTCCAGCAGATATATCTCTCTGGTCACCCCCAAAACCAATTCTTTCTTTGGCCACCTCTCCTTCCAGTTCTCTGCTGCCAATGACTGGAACGAACTACAAAAATCTCTGAAACTGGAAACACTTATCTCCCTCACTAGCTTTAAGCACAAACTGTCAGAGCAGCTCACAGATTACTGCACCTGTACATAGCCCACCTATAATTTAGCCCAAAGAACTACCTCTTTCCCTACTGTATTTATTTTTTAAAATGTATTTATTTAGCTTCTTTGCACCCCATTATTTTTATTTCTACTTTGCACATTCTTCCACTGCAAATCTACCATTCCAGTGTTTTACTTGCTATATTGAATTTACTTTGCCACAATGGCCTTTTTTTGCCTTTACCTCCCTTCTCACCTCATTTGCTCACATCGTATATAGACTTGTTTCTACTGTATTATTGACTGTATGTTTGTTTTACTCCATGTGTAACTCTGTGTCATTGTATGTGTCGAACTGCTTTGCTTTATCTTGGCCAGGTCGCAGTTGTAAATGAGAACTTGTTCTCAACTTGCCTACCTGGTTAAATAAAGGTAAAATAAAATAAAATAAAATAAAACATATCCCACAGTTCCCCGGCTCTGTGCCAGCCAATCACAGGAAAGCCAACAGAGAGAGGTTAACAGCTCGTCCGAGAGGGCGCTGTGCGATAAATCACCTGATCTATAAATCACCTGGCATCCCAAATAACTTCTCCTTTAAGTGACCAAGACGAAACAATCTGTGCAGACACTGTATTGAATGAGTGAAAGACAAACATTTGCATGGAATGATTTATCCGACCTGCCTGTGTGAATGACTATGAACACATCTACAAGCACAAGTCAAAACACATTTTTCACTGGAGGTGTTTCTCCCACCAAAGTCCAAGGTGACTGGTGTCAAACAGGAGACGGAAGAAGAGAACTGGGTTCCCATCCAGGGGAATACAAGGGGGAGTAAAAGGTGTGAATCAATGCTCTGTCTGTCCGTGACAGAAACCCAACAGCACACACCTCCGTCTCTTGTTGAGAGACAGACACAAGCGAGGGAGCAAGGAGGACAAGAGAGGCAGTAACGGAGGGAGGTAGGCGTCGAAGGAAAGAGTGCAGAAAGAGGGGTGTGATAGAGGGGAGTAACAGAAGACAAGGCCGTTCTCAGTCATTGAGCGCTCTGACAGTACGGTGATGAGTCAGAGCGAATTGGAGGGGTCCTCGAAGGATCATGTCCTCTTCACATGTGCCCGATGAAAATACAAGAGTGAGGCCCTTCTATTCCAACACGGAACAGCTCGTGAGTCACTCAGAAAGCGTGGGGGGGGGGCTAACAGTGTGGCGGTAGATCAATGTGTTTGCCCGTGATACGAACACAAACACAATCCCACAGAGAGAGAGAGAGACTGAGAGAGTGGGGTAGGCAACCGCAACTCTATTACGGCTCAGTCTTGTTGTAGCACAGCATTACCCGGCTCCACCTAATCCGGCTCCGCTCGCACCAGTTGCTCAGCGGCTCCTGCGCTCTCCATCCCAGCGAGGCCCTGGGGTCACCTGCCTTGCTGACTGACCTATTTAGATCCAGGGTTTCACGGGCAGAGGTGGAATGTGCCAGGGAAATCACCCGCCTCATCCAATCACGTGGTTCGCGCCGCATCGCTCCATCTTGATTCGCGAAGAGCTCTCTGTGGGACACAGAGATGTTATACCTGTCCTGCCAAAGATAGATAACCTGCTACAGGCTGTACTCTACTGACAACGTGTTTCAATTCCCAACCCAGTCTGGAAGCCTACACCATATAATTACATACAGAATCTTTCATTGAGAAGGTCTCTATCGCCTGCACATGCTTTGTTGTCTGAGAATATACAGTACGACTGTGAAATGTCTTTCACCCCCCCCCCATCTCTGAAGTAGGGAGGCTCTCTCTCTTCATGGTTCCCAGGGGGGCCACTCTCTCTAAACCCTCCATTACGGCCTGGCTGTATGGCACTTCTCAAGACAACAACATCCACTGTCTAAATGGGGTCGGCATACCCGCATACGTACACACACACACGCAGGCATGTACATACACTCCGGACACTTGGCACCAGGAGCAAAACGTTTTGCTGGAGAGAAGACATTAGTTCCTTCAGACCGAAATTACACACACACCTGAGCAGGGACAAAACAACCCATTTTGCAACAGCCCCACTCTTTAGAGTTCTCCTTTGATGCATCAAATTCTATCCCTACTTCCTTATCATTCTGTGGCACACCAACTGGCCCCTGCATAGATGGCATCTTACACGTATGGAAGCCATTAAGATAAGAGATACAGTTGAAGTCGGAAGTTTACAAACACCTTAGCCAAATATATTTAAACTCAGTTTTTCACAATTCCTGACATTTAATCTGAGTAGAAATTCCTTGTTTTAGGTCAGTTAGGATCACCACTTTATTTTAAGAATGTGAAATGTCAGAATAATAGTAGAGAGAATGATTTACTTCAGATTTACTTTCTTTCATCACATTCCCAGTGGGTCAGAAGTTTACATACACTCAATTAGTATTTGGTAGGATTGCCTGTAAATTGTTTAACTTGGGTCAAACATTTCATGTAACCTTCCACAAGCTTCCCACAATAAATTGGGTGAATTTTGGCCCATTCCTCCTGACAGAGCTGGTGTAACTGAGTCAGGTTTGTAGGCCTCCTTGCTCGCACACGCTTTTTCAGTTCTGCCCACAAATTTTCTATAGTATTGAGATCAGGGCTTTGTGATGGCCACTCCAATACCTTGACTTTGTTGTCCTTAAGCCATTTTGCCACAACTTTGGATGTATGCTTGGGGTCATTGTCCATTTGGAAGACCCATTTGCGACCAAGCTTTAACTTCCTGACTGACGTCTTGAGATGTTGCTTCAGTATATCCACGTAATTTTCCCGCCTCATGATGCCATCTATTTTGTGAAGTGCACCAGTCCCTCCTGCAGCAAAGCACCCCCACAACATGATGCCGCCACCCCTGTGCTTTATTCGGCTACCAAGCATCCCACTTTTCCTCCAAACATAACGATGGTCAT